>NW_027667601.1:0-73000 GCF_963924665.1 Micromys minutus
TTCTGCCATTTTACCCCACAATTAGGGGAATTTTTGCACTTTTGCTCCAAAATACGGAGAATTTCTGCCTTTTTGCCAGAAAATAATGGGAATGCATATATTTTTGCCATAAAAAGGGAAATTTCTTCATTTTTGCTAAAATATAAGGGGAATTTCTGACTTTTTGCCCCTAAATAAGTGGAATTTCTGTCTTTTTCCCTCAAAACAAAGGAAATTTCTGTCTTTTTTGCCCCAAAATAAGGGGAATTTCTGACTTATTACCCTGAAATAAGTGAAATTTCTGCAATTTTGCCCCAAAATAAGGGAAATTTCTGCCTTTTTGCCCCCAAATAAGGGGAATTTCAGCCTTTTTACCTCAAAATAAGGGGAATTTTTGCATTTTTGCCACAAAATATTAGGAATTTCTGCCTTTTGCCCCAAAATAAGGGAAATTTGTGGAATTTGCCCCAAAATAAGTAAATTTTTGCAATTTTGCCCCAAAATAAGGGAAATTTCTGGAATTTTGCCCCAAAATATGTGGAATTTAAGAGTATTGCCCCAAAATAAAAAGAATTTCTTTCTTTTTGCCCCAACATATAGAGAATTTCTGCATTTTTGCCCTACAATTAAAGGAATTTCTGCAATTTTGCCCCAAAATACAGGGAATTTCTGCATTTTTGCCCGAAAATAAGGAGAATTTCTTACTTATTACCCTGAAATAAGTGAAATTTCTGCAATTTTGCCCCAAAATAAAGGAAATTTCTGCATTTTTGCCCTGAAATATATGAAATTTCTGCAATTTTACCCCAAAATATGGTGAATTACTGCCTTTTTGCCTCAAAATAATGGGAATTTCTGCCTTTTTGCCCCAATATAAAAAAAATTTTTGCTTTTTTTCTCTGAAATAAGTGAAATTTCTGCAATTTTGCCCCAATATAAGGGAAATTTCTGCAATTTTTCCCCATAATAAGGGAAATTTCTTCAATTTTACCCCAAAATAAGGGGATTTCTTCCTTTTTGACCCAAAATAAAGGAAATTTCAGCTTTTTTACCTAAAAATAAGTGAAATTTCTGCAATTTTGCACCAAATAAGGGAAATTTCTGCAATTTTGCCCCAAAATAAGGTAAATTCCTGCAATTTTGCTCCAAAATAAAAAAAATTTCTGGAATTTTGCCTCATGATAAAGGGAATTTCTGTTTTTTGGCCCAAAATAAAGGGAATTTCTGCCTTTTGCCCCAAAATTAGAGGAATTTCTGTAATTTTGCTCCAAAATACGGGGAATTTCTGCCTTTTTGCCCGAAAATAATGGGGATGCATACCTTTTTGCCATATAAGGAAAATTTCTTCATTTTTGCTCCAAAATAAGGGGAATTTCTGCCTTTTTGCCTCTAAATAAGTGGAATTTCTGTCTTTTTCCCTCAAAACAAAGGGAATTTCTCTTATTTTTGCCCAAAATAAGGGAAATATCTGACTTATTACCCTGAAATAAGTGAAATTTCTGCAATTTTGCCCCAAAATAAGGGAAATTTCTGCCTTTTTTCCCTAAAATAAGTGAAATTTCTGAAATTTTGCCACAAAATAAGTGAAATTTCTGCAATTTTGCCCGAAAATAAGGAAAATTTCTGCTATTTTGCCCCAATGGAAAAAAAATTTCTGCAATTTTGCCCCAAAATAAGGGGATTTTCTGACGGTTTGCTCCCGAAAAAAGGAGATTTTCTGTCTTTTTGCCCCAAAATAAGGAGAATTTCTGCATTTTTGCCCAAAAATTATGAGAATTTCTGCAATTTTGCTTCAAAATACGGGGAATTTCTGCTTTTTATCCCGAAAGTAAAAGGAATGTATACCTTTTGCCACAAAAAAGGAAAATTTCTTCATTTTTGCCACGAAATAAGAGGAATTTCTGCCTTTTTACCTCAAAATAAGAGAAATTTCGAACTTTTTACACAAAAATAAACGGAATTTCTGTCTTTTGCCCCAAAATAAAAGAAAATTTTGAATTATGCCCTGAAATAAGTGAAATTTCTGCAATTTTGCCCCAAAATAAAAGAAATTTCTGCTTTTTTGCCACAAAATAAGGGGAATTTCTGTCTTTTTGCCCCAAAATAAGGGAAATTTCTGCCTTTTTGCCCACAAATAAAAGGAATTTCAGCCTTTTTACCTCAAAATAAGAGGAATTTCTGCATTTTTGCCACAAAATATTAAGAATTTCTGCATTTTTGCCACAAAATAAGAAAATTTCTGTCTTTTTCCCCTGAAATAAGTAAAATTTCTGCAATTTTGCCCCAAAATAAGTGAAATTTCTGCAATTTTGCTCCAAAATACGGGAAATTTCTGGAATTTTGCTCCAAAATAAGTAGAATTTCTGAGTTTTGCCCCAAAATAAGGAGAATTTCTGTCTTTCTGCCACACCATATAGGGAATTTCTGCCTTTTTGCCCCACAATTAGGGGAATTTTTGCAATTTTACTCCAAAATACGGAGAATTTCTGCCGTTTTGCCCGAAAATAATGGGAATGCATATATTTTTGCCATAAAAAGGGAAATTTCTTCATTTTTGCTAAAATATAAGGGGAATTTCTGACTTTTTGCCCCTAAATAAGTGGCATTTCTGTCTTTTTCCCTCAAAACAAATGAAATTTCTGTCTTTTTCCCCAAAATAAAGGGAATTTCTGACTTATTACCCTGAAATAAGTGAAATTTCTGCAATTTTGCCTCAAAATAAGCGAAATTTCTGCCTTTTTGCCCTCAAATAAGGGGAATTTCAGCCTTTTTACCTCAAAATAAGGGGAATTTTTGCATTTTTGCCACAAAATATTAGGAATTTCTGCCTTTTGCCCCAAAATAAGGGAAATTTCTGGAATTTGCCCCAAAATAAGTGGAATTTTTGCAATTTTGCCCCAAAATAAGGGAAATTTCTGGAATTTTGCCCCAAAATATGTGGAATTTCTGAGTATTGCCTCAAAATAAAAAGAATTTCTGTCTTTTTGTCCCAACATATAGAGAATTTCTGCATTTTTGCCCCACAATTAAAGGAATTTCTGCAATTTTGCTCCAAAATACAGGGAATTTCTGCATTTTTGCCCGAAAATAAGGGGAATTTCTGCATTTTTGCCCTGAAATATATGAAATTTCTGCAATTTTACCCCAAAATATGGTGAATTTCTGCCTTTTTGCCCCAAAATAATGGGAATTTCTGCCTTTTTGCCCTAATATAAAAAAAAATTTTTGCTTTTTTTCTCTAAAATAAGTGAAATTTCTGCAATTTTGCCCTAAGATAAGATAAATTTCTGCAATTTTTCCCCATAATAAGGGAAATTTCTGCAATTTTACCCCAAAATAAGGGGATTTCTTCATTTTTGCCCCAAAATAAAGGAAATTTCAGCTTTTTTACCTAAAAATAAGTGAAATTTCTGCAATTTTGCACCAAATAAGGGAAATTTCTGCAATTTTGCCCCCAAATAAGGTAAATTCCTGCAATTTTGCTCCAAAATAAA
This sequence comes from Micromys minutus, assembly GCF_963924665.1. Lineage (NCBI taxonomy): Eukaryota > Metazoa > Chordata > Mammalia > Rodentia > Muridae > Micromys > Micromys minutus. Next base: position 3,474 of record NW_027667601.1, read on the forward strand.
AAAAATTTCTGGAATTTTGCCTCAAAATAAAGGGAATTTCTGTTTTTTGGCCCAAAATAAAGGGAATTTCTGCCTTTTGCCACAAAATTAGGGAAATTTCTGTAATTTTGCTCCAAAATACTGGGAATTTCTGCCTTTTTGCCCGAAAATAATGGGGATGTATACCTTTTTGCCATATAAGGAAAATTTCTTCATTTTTGCTCCAAAATAAGGGGAATTTCTGCCTTTTTGCCTCTAAATAAGTGGAATTTCTGTCTTTTTCCCTCAAAACAAAGGGAATTTCTCTTATTTTTGCCCCAAAATAAGGGAAATATCTGACTTATTACCCTGAAATAAGTGAAATTTCTGCAATTTTGCCCCAAAATAAGGGAAATTTCTGCCTTTTTTCCCTAAAATAAGTGAAATTTCTGAAATTTTGCCACAAAATAAGTGAAATTTCTGCAATTTTGCCCGAAAATAAGGAAAATTTCTGCTATTTTGGCCCAATGGAAAAAAATTTTCTGCAATTTTGCCCCAAAATAAGGGGATTTTCTGACGGTTTGCTCCCGAAAAAAGGAGATTTTCTGTCTTTTTGCCCCAAAATAAGGAGAATTTCTGCATTTTTGCCCAAAAATTATGAGAATTTCTGCAATTTTGCTTCAAAATACGGGGAATTTCTGCTTTTTATCCCGAAAGTAAAAGGAATGTATACCTTTTGCCACAAAAAAGGAAAATTTCTTTTTTTTTGCCACGAAATAAGAGGAATTTCTGCCTTTTTACCTCAAAATAAGAGAAATTTCGAACTTTTTACACAAAAATAAACGGAATTTCTGTCTTTTGCCCCAAAATAAAAGAAAATTTTGAATTATGCCCTGAAATAAGTGAAATTTCTGCAATTTTGCCCCAAAATAAAAGAAATTTCTGCTTTTTTGCCACAAAATAAGGGGAATTTCTGTCTTTTTGCCCCAAAATAAGGGAAATTTCTGCCTTTTTGCCCATAAATAAAAGGAATTTCAGCCTTTTTACCTCAAAATAAGAGGAATTTCTGCATTTTTGCCACAAAATATTAAGAATTTCTGCATTTTTGCCACAAAATAAGAAAATTTCTGTCTTTTTCCCCTGAAATAAGTAAAATTTCTGCAATTTTGCCCCAAAATAAGTGAAATTTCTGCAATTTTGCTCCAAAATACGGGAAATTTCTGGAATTTTGCTCCAAAATAAGTAGAATTTCTGAGTTTTGCCCCAAAATAAGGAGAATTTCTGTCTTTCTGCCACACCATATAGGGAATTTCTGCCTTTTTGCCCCACAATTAGGGGAATTTTTGCAATTTTACTCCAAAATACGGAGAATTTCTGCCGTTTTGCCCGAAAATAATGGGAATGCATATATTTTTGCCATAAAAAGGGAAATTTCTTCATTTTTGCTAAAATATAAGGGGAATTTCTGACTTTTTGCCCCTAAATAAGTGGCATTTCTGTCTTTTTCCCTCAAAACAAATGAAATTTCTCTCTTTTTTCCCCAAAATAAAGGGAATTTCTGACTTATTACCCTGAAATAAGTGAAATTTCTGCAATTTTGCCTCAAAATAAGCGAAATTTCTGCCTTTTTGCCCTCAAATAAGGGGAATTTCAGCCTTTTTACCTCAAAATAAGGGGAATTTTTGCATTTTTGCCACAAAATATTAGGAATTTCTGCCTTTTGCCCCAAAATAAGGGAAATTTCTGTAATTTGCCCCAAAATAAGTGGAATTTTTGCAATATTGCCCCAAAATAAGGGAAATTTCTGGAATTTTGCCCCAAAATATGTGGAATTTCTGAGTATTGCCTCAAAATAAAAAGAATTTCTGTCTTTTTGTCCCAACATATAGAGAATTTCTGCATTTTTGCCCCACAATTAAAGGAATTTCTGCAATTTTGCTCCAAAATACAGGGAATTTCTGCATTTTTGCCCGAAAATAAGGGGAATTTCTGCATTTTTGCCCTGAAATATATGAAATTTCTGCAATTTTACCCCAAAATATGGTGAATTTCTGCCTTTTTGCCCCAAAATAATGGGAATTTCTGCCTTTTTGCCCTAACATAAAAAAAAATTTTTGCTTTTTTTCTCTAAAATAAGTGAAATTTCTGCAATTTTGCCCTAAGATAAGATAAATTTCTGCAATTTTTCCCCATAATAAGGGAAATTTCTGCAATTTTACCCCAAAATAAGGGGATTTCTTCATTTTTGCCCCAAAATAAAGGAAATTTCAGCTTTTTTACCTAAAAATAAGTGAAATTTCTGCAATTTTGCACCAAATAAGGGAAATTTCTGCAATTTTGCCCCCAAATAAGGTAAATTCCTGCAATTTTGCTCCAAAATAAAGGAAATTTCTGGAATTTTGCCTCAAAATAAAGGGAATTTCTGTTTTTTGGCCCAAAATAAAGGGAATTTCTGCCTTTTGCCCCAAAATTAGGGAAATTTCTGTAATTTTGCTCCAAAATACTGGGAATTTCTGCCTTTTTGCCCGAAAATAATGGGGATGTATACCTTTTTGCCATATAAGGGAAATTTCTTCATTTTTGATCCAAAATAAAGTGAATTTCTCCCTTTTTGCCTCTAAATAAGTGGAATTTCTGTCTTTTTCCCTCAAAACAAAGGGAATTTCTCTTATTTTTGCCCAAAAATAAGGGAAATATCTGACTTATTACCCTGAAATAAGTGAAATTTCTGCAATTTTGCCCCAAAATAAGGGAAATTTCTGTCTTTTTTCCCTTAAATAAGTGAAATTTCTGAAATTTTGCCACAAAATAAGGGAAATTTCTGCAATTTTGCCCGAAAACAAGGAAAATTTCTGCTATTTTGCCCCAATGTAAAGTAAATTTCTGCAATTTTGCCCCAAAATAAGGGGAATTTCTGACGGTTTGCTCCCGAAAAAAGGAGATTTTCTGTCTTTTTGCCCCAAAATAAGGAGAATTTCTGCATTTTTGCCCAAAAATTATGAGAATTTCTGCAATTTTGCTTCAAAATACGGGGAATTTCTGCTTTCTATCCCGAAAGTAAAAGGAATGTATACCTTGTGCCACAAAAAAGGAAAATTTCTTCATTTTTGCCCCGAAATAAGAGGAATTTCTGCCTTTTTACCTCAAAATAAGAGAAATTTCGAACTTTTTACCCAAAAATAAACGGAATTTCTGTCTTTTGCCCCAAAATAAAAGAAAATTTTTAATTATGCCCTGAAATAAGTGAAATTTCTGCAATTTTGCCCCAAAATAAAAGAAATTTCTGCTTTTTGCCACAAAATAAGGGGAATTTCTGTTTTTTGCCCCAAAATAAGGGAAATTTCTGCCTTTTTGCCCACAAATAAAAGGAATTTCAGCCTTTTTACCTCAAAATAAGAGGAATTTCTGCATTTTGCCACAAAATATTAAGAATTTCTGCATTTTTGCCACAAAATAAGAAAATTTCTGTCTTTTTCCCCTGAAATAAGTAAAATTTCTGCAATTTTGCCCCAAAATAAGTGAAATTTCTGCAATTTTGCTCCAAAATACGGGAAATTTCTGGAATTTTGCCCCAAAATAAGTGGAATTTCTGAGTTTTGCCCCAAAATAAGGAGAATTTCTGTCTTTTTGCCACACCATATAGGGAATTTCTGCCTTTTTGCCCCACAATTAGGGGAATTTTTGCAATTTTGCTCCAAAATACGGAGAATTTCTGCCTTTTTGCCAGAAAATAATGGGAATGCATATATTTTTGCCATAAAAAGGGAAATTTCTTCATTTTTGCTAAAATATAAGGGGAATTTTTGACTTTTTGACCCTAAATAAGTGGAATTTCTGTCTTTTTCCCTCAAAACTTAGGAAATTTCTGTCTTTTTTACCCCAAAATAAGGGGAATTTCTGACTTATTACTCTGAAATAAGTGAAATTTCTGCAATTTTGCCTCAAAATAAGCGAAATTTCTGGCTTTTTGCCCCCAAATAAGGGGAATTTCAGCCTTTTTACCTCAAAATAGGGGAATTTTATCATTTTGGCCACAAAATATTAGAAATTTCTGGCTTTTGCCCGCAAAATAAGGGAAAATTCTGGAATTTGCCCCAAAATAAGTGGAATTTTTGCAATTTTGCCCCAAAATAAGGGAAATTTCTGGAATTTTGCCCCAAAATATGTGGAATTTCTGAGTATTGCCCCAGAATAAAAAGAATTTCTGTCTTTTTGCCCCAACATATAGAGAATTTCTGCATTTTTGCCCCACAATTAAAGGAATTTCTGCAATTTTGCTCCAAAATACAGGGAATTTCTGCATTTTTTCCCGAAATTAAGGGGAATTTCTTACTTATTACCCTGAAATAAGTGAAATTTCTGCAATTTTGCCCCAAAATAAAGGAAATTTCTGCATTTTTGCCCTGAAATATATGAAATTTCTGCAATTTTACCCCAAAATATGGTGAATTTCTGCCTTTTTGCCCCAAAATAATGGGAATTTCTGCCTTTTTGCCCTAATATAAAAAAAATTTTTGCTTTTTTTCTCTGAAATAAGTGAAATTTCTGCAATTTTGCCCCAATATAAGATAAATTTCTGCAATTTTTCCCCATAATAAAGGAAATTTCTGCAATTTTACCCCAAAATAAGGGGATTTCTTCCTTTTTGCCCCAAAATAAAACAAATTTCAGGTTTTTTACCTAAAAATAAGTGAAATTTCTGCAATTTTGCACCAAATAAGGTAAATTCCTGCAATTTTGCTCCAAAATAAAGGAAATTTCTGGAATTTTGCCTCAAAATAAAGAGAATTTCTGTTTTTTGGCCCAAAATAAAGGGAATTTCTGCCTTTTGCCCCAAAATTAGGGGAATTTCTGTAATTTTGCTCCAAAATACGGGGAATTTCTGCCTTTTTGCACGAAAATAATGGGGATGCATACCTTTTTGCCATATAAGGGAAATTTCTTCATTTTTGCTCCAAAATAAAGGGAATTTCTGCCTTGTGGCCTCTAAATAAGTGGAATTTCTGTCTTTTTCCCTCAAAACAAAGGAAATTTCTCATATTTTTGCCCCAAAATAAGGGAAATATCTGACTTATTACCCTAAAATAAGTGAAATTTCTGCAATTTTGCCCCAAAATAAGGGAAATTTCTGCTTTTTTCCCCTAAAATAAGTGAAATTTCTGAAATTTTGCCAAAAAATAAGTGAAATTTCTGCAATTTTGCCCGAAAATAAGAAAAATTTCTGCTATTTTGCCCCAATGGAAAAAAAATTTCTGCAATTTTGCCCCAAAATAAGGGGATTTTCTGACGGTTTGCTCCCGAAAAAAGGAGATTTTCTGTCTTTTTGCCCCAAAATAAGGAGAATTTCTGCATTTTTGCCCAAAAATTATGAGAATTTCTGCAATTTTGCTTCAAAATACGGGGAATTTCTGCTTTTTATCCCGAAAGTAAAGGAATGTATACCTTTTGCCACAAAAAAGGTAAATTTCTTCATTTTTGCCCCGAAATAAGAGGAATTTCTGCCTTTTTACCTCAAAATAAGAGAAATTTCGAACTTTTTACACAAAAATAAACGGAATTTCTGTCTTTTGCCCCAAAATAAAAGAAAATTTTGAATTATGCCCTGAAATAAGTGAAATTTCTGCAATTTTGCCCCAAAATAAAAGAAATTTCTGCTTTTTTGCCACAAAATAAGGGGAATTTCTGTCTTTTTGCCCCAAAATAAGGGAAATTTCTGCCTTTTTGCCCACAAATAAAAGGAATTTCAGCCTTTTTACCTCAAAATAAGAGGAATTTCTGCATTTTTGCCACAAAATATTAAGAATTTCTGCATTTTTGCCACAAAATAAGAAAATTTCTGTCTTTTTCCCCTGAAATAAGTAAAATTTCTGCAATTTTGCCCCAAAATAAGTGAAATTTCTGCAATTTTGCTCCAAAATACGGGAAATTTCTGGAATTTTGCTCCAAAATAAGTAGAATTTCTGAGTTTTGCCCCAAAATAAGGAGAATTTCTGTCTTTCTGCCACACCATATAGGGAATTTCTGCCTTTTTGCCCCACAATTAGGGGAATTTTTGCAACTTTACTCCAAAATACGGAGAATTTCTGCCGTTTTGCCCGAAAATAATGGGAATGCATATATTTTTGCCATAAAAAGGGAAATTTCTTCATTTTTGCTAAAATATAAGGGGAATTTCTGACTTTTTGCCCCTAAATAAGTGGCATTTCTGTCTTTTTCCCTCAAAACAAATGAAATTTCTGTCTTTTTTCCCCAAAATAAAGGGAATTTCTGACTTATTACCCTGAAATAAGTGAAATTTCTGCAATTTTGCCTCAAAATAAGCGAAATTTCTGCCTTTTTGCCCTCAAATAAGGGGAATTTCAGCCTTTTTACCTCAAAATAAGGGGAATTTTTGCATTTTTGCCACAAAATATTAGGAATTTCTGCCTTTTGCCCCAAAATAAGGGAAATTTCTGGAATTTGCCCCAAAATAAGTGGAATTTTTGCAATTTTGCCCCAAAATAAGGGAAATTTCTGGAATTTTGCCCCAAAATATGTGGAATTTCTGAGTATTGCCTCAAAATAAAAAGAATTTCTGTCTTTTTGCCCCAACATATAGAGAATTTCTGCATTTTTGCCCCACAATTAAAGGAATTTCTGCAATTTTGCTCCAAAATACAGGGAATTTCTGCATTTTTGCCCGAAAATAAGGGGAATTTCTTACTTATTACCCTAAAATAAGTGAAATTTCTGCAATTTTGCCCCAAAATAAAGGAAATTTCTGCATTTTTGCCCTGAAATATATGAAATTTCTGCAATTTTACCCCAAAATATGGTGAATTTCTGCCTTTTTGCCCCAAAATAATGGGAATTTCTGCCTTTTTGCCCTAATATAAAAAAAAATTTTTGCTTTTTTTCTCTAAAATAAGTGAAATTTCTGCAATTTTGCCCCAAGATAAGATAAATTTCTGCAATTTTTCCCCATAATAAGGGAAATTTCTGCAATTTTACCCCAAAATAATGGGATTTCTTCATTTTTGCCCCAAAATAAAGGAAATTTCAGATTTTTACCTAAAAATAAGTGAAATTTCTGCAATTTTGCACCAAATAAGGGAAATTTCTGCAATTTTGCCCCCAAATAAGGTAAATTCCTGCAATTTTGCTCCAAAATAAAGGAAATTTCTGGAATTTTGCCTCAAAATAAAGGGAATTTCTGTTTTTTGGCCCAAAATAAAGGGAATTTCTGCCTTTTGCCCCAAAATTAGGGAAATTTCTGTAATTTTGCTCCAAAATACTGGGAATTTCTGCCTTTTTGCCTGAAAATAATGGGGATGTATACCTTTTTGCCATATAAGGGAAATTTCTTCATTTTTGCTCCAAAATAAAGTGAATTTCTCCCTTTTTGCCTCTAAATAAGTGGAATTTCTGTCTTTTTCCCTCAAAACAAAGGGAATTTCTCTTATTTTTGCCCCAAAATAAGGGAAATATCTGACTTATTACCCTGAAATAAGTGAAATTTCTGCAATTTTGCCCCAAAATAAGGGAAATTTCTGTCTTTTTTCCCTTAAATAAGTGAAATTTCTGAAATTTTGCCACAAAATAAGGGAAATTTCTGCAATTTTGCCCGAAAACAAGGAAAATTTCTGCTATTTTGCCCCAATGTAAAGTAAATTTCTGCAATTTTGCCCCAAAATAAGGGGAATTTCTGACGGTTTGCTCCCAAAAAAAGGAGATTTTCTGTCTTTTTGCCCCAAAATAAGGAGAATTTCTGCATTTTTGCCCAAAAATTATGAGAATTTCTGCAATTTTGCTTCAAAATACGGGGAATTTCTGCTTTTTATCCCGAAAGTAAAAGGAATGTATACCTTTTGCCACAAAAAAGGAAAATTTCTTCATTTTTGCCCCGAAATAAGAGGAATTTCTGCCTTTTTATCTCAAAATAAAAGAAATTTCGAACTTTTTACCCAAAAATAAACGGAATTTCTGTCTTTTGCCCCAAAATATAAGAAAATTTTGAATTATGCCCTGAAATAAGTGAAATTTCTGCAATTTTGCCCCAAAATAAAAGAAATTTCTGCTTTTTTGCCACAAAATAAGGGGAATTTCTGTCTTTTGCCCCAAAATAAGGGAAATTTCTGCCTTTTTGCCCCCAAATAAAAGGAATTTCAGCCTTTTTACCTCAAAATAAGAGGAATTTCTGCATTTTTGCCACAAAATATTAAGAATTTCTGCATTTTTGCCACAAAATAAGAAAATTTCTGTCTTTTTCCCCTGAAATAAGTAAAATTTCTGCAACTTTGCCCCAAAATAAGTGAAATTTCTGCAATTTTGCTCCAAAATATGGGAAATTTCTAGAATTTTGCCCCAAAATAAGTGGAATTTCTGAGTTTTGCCCCAAAATAAGGAGAATTTCTGTCTTTTTGCCCCACCATATAGGGAATTTCTGCCATTTTGCCCCACAATTAGGGGAATTTTTGCACTTTTGCTCCAAAATACAGAGAATTTCTGCCTTTTTGCCAGAAAATAATGGGAATGCATATATTTTTGCCATAAAAAGGGAAATTTCTTCATTTTTGCTAAAATATAAGGGGAATTTCTGACTTTTTGCCCCTAAATAAGTGGAATTTCTGTCTTTTTCCCTCAAAACAAAGGAAATTTCTGTCTTTTTTGCCCCAAAATAAGGGGAATTTCTGACTTATTACCCTGAAATAAGTGAAATTTCTGCAATTTTGCCTCAAAATAAGGGAAATTTCTGCCTTTTTGCCCCCAAATAAGGGGAATTTCAGCCTTTTTACCTCAAAATAAGGGGAATTTTTGCATTTTTGCCACAAAATATTAGGAATTTCTGCCTTTTGCCCCAAAATAAGGGAAATTTCTGGAATTTGCCCCAAAATAAGTGGAATTTTTGCAATTTAGCCCCAAAATAAGGGAAATTTCTGGAATTATGCCCCAAAATATGTGGAATTTCTGAGTATTGCCCCAAAATAAAAAGAATTTCTGTCTTTTTGCCCCAACATATAGAGAATTTCTGCATTTTTGCCCCACAATTAAAGGAATTTCTGCAATTTTGCTCCAAAATACAGGGAATTTCTGCATTTTTGCAAGAAAATAAGGGGAATTTCTTACTTATTACCCTGAAATAAGTGAAATTTCTGCAATTTTGCCCCAAAATAAAGGAAATTTCTGCATTTTTGCCCTGAAATATATGAAATTTCTGCAATTTTACCCCAAAATATGGTGAATTTCTGCCTTTTTGCCCCAAAATAATGGGAATTTCTGACTTTTTACCCTAATATAAAAAAAATTTTGCTTTTTTTCTATGAAATAAGTGAAATTTCTGCAATTTTGCCCCAATATAAGATAAATTTCTGCAATTTTTCCCCTTAATAACGGAAATTTCTGCAATTTTACCCCAAAATAAGGGGATTTCTTCCTTTTTGCCCCAAAATAAAGGAAATTTCAGCTTTTTTACTTAAAAATAAGTGAAATTTCTGCAAATTTACACCAAATAAGGTAAATTCCTGCAATTTTGCTCCAAAATAAAGGAAATTTCTGGAATTTTGCCTCAAAATAAAGGGAATTTCTGTTTTTTGGCCCAAAATAAAGGGAATTTCTGCCTTTTGCCCCAAAAATAGGGGAATTTCTGTAATTTTGCTCCAAAATACGGGGAATTTCTGCCTTTTTGCCCGAAAATAATGGGGATGCATACCTTTTTGCCATATAAGTGAAATTTCTTCATTTTTGCTCCAAAATAAAGGGAATTTCTGCCTTGTGGCCTCTAAATATGTGGAATGTCTGTCTTTTTCCCTCAAAACAAAGGGAATTTCTCTTATTTTTTACCCAAAATAAGGGAAATATCTTACTTATTACCCTGAAATAAGTGAAATTTCTGCAATTTTGCCCCAAAATAAGGGAAATTTCTGCCTTTTTTCCCTAAAATAAGTGAAATTTCTGAAATTTTGCCACAAAATAAGTGAAATTTCTGCAATTTTGCCCGAAAATAAGGAAAATTTCTGCTATTTTGCCCCAATGTAAAGGAAATTTCTGCAATTTTGCCCCAAAATAAGGGGAATTTCTGACGGTTTGCTCCCGAAAAAAGGAGATTTTCTGTCTTTTTGCCCCAAAATAAGGAGAATTTCTGCATTTTTGCCCAAAAATTATGAGAATTTCTGCAATTTTGCTTCAAAATACGGGGAATTTCTGCTTTTTATCCCGAAAGTAAAAGGAATGTATACCTTTTGCCACAAAAAAGGAAAATTTCTTCATTTTTGCCCCGAAATAAGAGGAATTTCTGCCTTTTTTCCTCAAAATAAGAGAAATTTCGAACTTTTTACCCAAAAATAAACGGAATTTCTGTCTTTTGCCCCAAAATAAAAGGAATTTTTGAATTATGCCCTGAAATAAGAGAAATTTCTGCAATTTTGCCCCAAAATAAAAGAAATTTCTGCTTTTTTGCCACAAAATAAGGGGAATTTCTGTCTTTTTGCCACAAAATAAGGGAAATTTCTGCCTTTTTGCCCCCAAATAAAAGGAATTTCAGCTTTTTTACCTCAAAATAAAAGTAATTTCTGCATTTTTGCCACAAAATATTAAGAATTTCTGCATTTTTGCCACAAAATAAGAAAATTGCTGTCTTTTTCCCCTGAAATAAGTAAAATTTCTGCAATTTTGCCCCAAAATAAGTGAAATTTCTGCAATTTTGCTCCAAAATATGGGAAATTTCTAGAATTTTGCCCCAAAATAAGTGGAATTTCTGAGTTTTGCCCCAAAATAAGTAGAATTTCTGTCTTTTTGCCCCACCATATAGGGAATTTCTGCCATTTTGCCCCACAATTAGGGGAATTTTTGCACTTTTGCTCCAAAATACGGAGAATTTCTGCCTTTTTGCCAGAAAATAATGGGAATGCATATATTTTTGCCATAAAAAGGGAAATTTCTTCATTTTTGCTAAAATATAAGGGGAATTTCTGAATTTTTGCCCCTAAATAAGTGGAATTTCTGTCTTTTTCCCTCAAAACAAAGGAAATTTCTGTCTTTTTTGCCCCAAAATAAGGGGAATTTCTGACTTATTACCCTGAAATAAGTGAAATTTCTGCAATTTTGCCTCAAAATAAGGGAAATTTCTGCCTTTTTGCCCTCAAATAAGGGGAATTTCAGTTTTTTTACCTCAAAATAAGGGGAATTTTTGCATTTTTTCCACAAAATATTAGGAATTTCTGCCTTTTGCCCCAAAATAAGGGAAATTTCTGGAATTTACCCCAAAATAAGTGGAATTTTTGCAATTTTGCCCCAAAATAAGGGAAATTTCTGGAATTTTGCCCCAAAATATGTGGAATTTAAGAGTATTTACCGAAAATAAAAAGAATTTCTGTCTTTTTGCCCCAACATATAGAGAATTTCTGCATCATTGCCCTACAATTAAAGGAATTTCTGCAATTTTGCCCCAAAATACAGGGAATTTCTGCATTTTTGCCCGAAAATAAGGAGAATTTCTTACTTATTACCCTGAAATAAGTGAAATTTCTGCAATTTTGCCCCAAAATAAAGGAAATTTCTGCATTTTTGCCCTGAAATATATGAAATTTCTGCAATTTTACCCCAAAATATGGTGAATTACTGCCTTTTTGCCTCAAAATAATGGGAATTACTGCCTTTTGCCCCAATATAAAAAAAATTTTTGCTTTTTTTCTCTGAAATAAGTGAAATTTCTGCAATTTTGCCCCAATATAAGGGAAATTTCTGCAATTTTTCCCCATAATAAGGGAAATTTCTTCAATTTTACCCCAAAATAAGGGGATTTCTTCCTTTTTGACCCAAAATAAAGGAAATTTCAGCTTTTTTACCTAAAAATAAGTGAAATTTCTGCAATTTTGCACCAAATAAGGGAAATTTCTGCAATTTTGCCCCAAAATAAGGTAATTCCTGCAATTTTGCTCCAAAATTAAAAAAATTTCTGGAATTTTGCCTCAAAATAAAGGGAATTTCTGTTTTTTGGCCCAAAATAAAGGGAATTTCTGCCTTTTGCCTCAAAATTAGGGGAATTTCTGTAATTTTGCTCCAAAATACGGGGAATTTCTGCCTTTTTGCCCGAAAATAATGGGGATGCATACCTTTTTGCCATATAAGTGAAATTTCTTCATTTTTGCTCCAAAATAAAGGGAATTTCTGCCTTGTGGCCTCTAAATATGTGGAATGTCTGTCTTTTTCCCTCAAAACAAAGGGAATTTCTCTTATTTTTTACCCAAAATAAGGGAAATATCTTACTTATTACCCTGAAATAAGTGAAATTTCTGCAATTTTGCCCCAAAATAAGGGAAATTTCTGCCTTTTTTCCCTAAAATAAGTGAAATTTCTGAAATTTTGCCACAAAATAAGTGAAATTTCTGCAATTTTGCCCGAAAATAAGGAAAATTTCTGCTATTTTGCCCCAATGTAAAGGAAATTTCTGCAATTTTGCCCCAAAATAAGGGGAATTTCTGACGGTTTGCTCCCAAAAAAAGGAGATTTTCTGTCTTTTTGCCCCAAAATAAGGAGAATTTCTGCATTTTTGCCCAAAAATTATGAGAATTTCTGCAATTTTGCTTCAAAATACGGGGAATTTCTGCTTTTTATCCCGAAAGTAAAAGGAATGTATACCTTTTGCCACAAAAAAGGAAAATTTCTTCATTTTTGCCCCGAAATAAGAGGAATTTCTGCCTTTTTTCCTCAAAATAAGAGAAATTTCGAACTTTTTACCCAAAAATAAACGGAATTTCTGTCTTTTGCCCCAAAATAAAAGGAATTTTTGAATTATGCCCTGAAATAAGAGAAATTTCTGCAATTTTGCCCCAAAATAAAAGAAATTTCTGCTTTTTTGCCACAAAATAAGGGGAATTTCTGTCTTTTTGCCACAAAATAAGGGAAATTTCTGCCTTTTTGCCCCCAAATAAAAGGAATTTCAGCTTTTTTACCTCAAAATAAAAGTAATTTCTGCATTTTTGCCACAAAATATTAAGAATTTCTGCATTTTTGCCACAAAATAAGAAAATTGCTGTCTTTTTCCCCTGAAATAAGTAAAATTTCTGCAATTTTGCCCCAAAATAAGTGAAATTTCTGCAATTTTGCTCCAAAATATGGGAAATTTCTAGAATTTTGCCCCAAAATAAGTGGAATTTCTGAGTTTTGCCCCAAAATAAGTAGAATTTCTGTCTTTTTGCCCCACCATATAGGGAATTTCTGCCATTTTGCCCCACAATTAGGGGAATTTTTGCACTTTTGCTCCAAAATACGGAGAATTTCTGCCTTTTTGCCAGAAAATAATGGGAATGCATATATTTTTGCCATAAAAAGGGAAATTTCTTCATTTTTGCTAAAATATAAGGGGAATTTCTGAATTTTTGCCCCTAAATAAGTGGAATTTCTGTCTTTTTCCCTCAAAACAAAGGAAATTTCTGTCTTTTTTGCCCCAAAATAAGGGGAATTTCTGACTTATTACCCTGAAATAAGTGAAATTTCTGCAATTTTGCCTCAAAATAAGGGAAATTTCTGCCTTTTTGCCCTCAAATAAGGGGAATTTCAGTTTTTTTACCTCAAAATAAGGGGAATTTTTGCATTTTTTCCACAAAATATTAGGAATTTCTGCCTTTTGCCCCAAAATAAGGGAAATTTCTGGAATTTACCCCAAAATAAGTGGAATTTTTGCAATTTTGCCCCAAAATAAGGGAAATTTCTGGAATTTTGCCCCAAAATATGTGGAATTTAAGAGTATTTACCGAAAATAAAAAGAATTTCTGTCTTTTTGCCCCAACATATAGAGAATTTCTGCATCATTGCCCTACAATTAAAGGAATTTCTGCAATTTTGCCCCAAAATACAGGGAATTTCTGCATTTTTGCCCGAAAATAAGGAGAATTTCTTACTTATTACCCTGAAATAAGTGAAATTTCTGCAATTTTGCCCCAAAATAAAGGAAATTTCTGCATTTTTGCCCTGAAATATATGAAATTTCTGCAATTTTACCCCAAAATATGGTGAATTACTGCCTTTTTGCCTCAAAATAATGGGAATTACTGCCTTTTTGCCCCAATATAAAAAAAATTTTTGCTTTTTTTCTCTGAAATAAGTGAAATTTCTGCAATTTTGCCCCAATATAAGGGAAATTTCTGCAATTTTTCCCCATAATAAGGGAAATTTCTTCAATTTTACCCCAAAATAAGGGGATTTCTTCCTTTTTGACCCAAAATAAAGGAAATTTCAGCTTTTTTACCTAAAAATAAGTGAAATTTCTGCAATTTTGCACCAAATAAGGGAAATTTCTGCAATTTTGCCCCAAAATAAGGTAATTCCTGCAATTTTGCTCCAAAATTAAAAAAATTTCTGGAATTTTGCCTCAAAATAAAGGGAATTTCTGTTTTTTGGCCCAAAATAAAGGGAATTTCTGCCTTTTGCCTCAAAATTAGGGGAATTTCTGTAATTTTGCTCCAAAATACGGGGAATTTCTGCCTTTTTGCCCGAAAATAATGGGGATGCATATTTTTTTGCCATATAAGAAAATTTTCTTCATTTTTGCTCCAAAATAAGGGGAATTTCTGCCTTGTGGCCTCTAAATAAGTGGAATTTCCGTCTTTTTCCCTCAAAACAAAGGGAATTTCTCTTATTTTTGCCCCAAAATAAGGGAAATATCTGACTTATTACCCTGAAATAAGTGAAATTTCTGCAATTTTGCCCCAAAATAAGGGAAATTTCTGCCTTTTTTCCCTAAAATAAGTGAAATTTCTGAAATTTTGCCACAAAATAAGTGAAATTTCTGCAATTTTGCCCGAAAATAAGGAAAATTTCTGCTATTTTGCCCCAATGTAAAGGAAATTTCTGCAATTTTGCCCCAAAATAAGGGGAATTTCTGATGGTTTGCTCCCGAAAAAAGGAGATTTTCTGTCTTTTTGCCCCAAAATAAGGAGAATTTCTGCATTTTTGCCCAAAAATTATGAGAATTTCTGCAATTTTGCTTCAAAATACGGGGAATTTCTGCTTTTTATCCCGAAAGTAAAGGAATGTATACCTTTTGCCACAAAAAAGGAAAATTTCTTCATTTTTGCCCCGAAATAAGAGGAATTTCTGCCTTTTTACCTCAAAATAAGAGAAATTTCGAACTTTTTACACAAAAATAAACGGAATTTCTGTCTTTTGCCCCAAAATAAAAGAAAATTTTGAATTATGCCCTGAAATAAGTGAAATTTCTGCAATTTTGCCCCAAAATAAAAGAAATTTCTGCTTTTTTGCCACAAAATAAGGGGAATTTCTGTCTTTTTGCCCAAAAATAAGGGAAATTTCTGCCTTTTTGCCCACAAATAAAAGGAATTTCAGCCTTTTTACCTCAAAATAAGAGGAATTTCTGCATTTTTGCCACAAAATATTAAGAATTTCTGCATTTTTGCCACAAAATAAGAAAATTTCTGTCTTTTTCCCCTGAAATAAGTAAAATTTCTGCAATTTTGCCCCAAAATAAGTGAAATTTCTGCAATTTTGCTCCAAAATACGGGAAATTTCTGGAATTTTGCTCCAAAATAAGTAGAATTTCTGAGTTTTGCCCCAAAATAAGGAGAATTTCTGTCTTTCTGCCACACCATATAGGGAATTTCTGCCTTTTTGCCCCACAATTAGGGGAATTTTTGCACTTTTACTCCAAAATACGGAGAATTTCTGCCGTTTTGCCCGAAAATAATGGGAATGCATATATTTTTGCCATAAAAAGGGAAATTTCTTCATTTTTGCTAAAATATAAGGGGAATTTCTGACTTTTTGCCCCTAAATAAGTGGCATTTCTGTCTTTTTCCCTCAAAACAAATGAAATTTCTGTCTTTTTTCCCCAAAATAAAGGGAATTTCTGACTTATTACCCTGAAATAAGTGAAATTTCTGCAATTTTGCCTCAAAATAAGCGAAATTTCTGCCTTTTTGCCCTCAAATAAGGGGAATTTCAGCCTTTTTACCTCAAAATAAGGGGAATTTTTGCATTTTTGCCACAAAATATTAGGAATTTCTGCCTTTTGCCCCAAAATAAGGGAAATTTCTGGAATTTGCCCCAAAATAAGTGGAATTTTTGCAATTTTGCCCCAAAATAAGGGAAATTTCTGGAATTTTGCCCCAAAATATGTGGAATTTCTGAGTATTGCCTCAAAATAAAAAGAATTTCTGTCTTTTTGCCCCAACATATAGAGAATTTCTGCATTTTTGCCCCACAATTAAAGGAATTTCTGCAATTTTGCTCCAAAATACAGGGAATTTCTGCATTTTTGCCCGAAAATAAGGGGAATTTCTTACTTATTACCCTAAAATAAGTGAAATTTCTGCAATTTTGCCCCAAAATAAAGGAAATTTCTGCATTTTTGCCCTGAAATATATGAAATTTCTGCAATTTTACCCCAAAATATGGTGAATTTCTGCCTTTTTGCCCCAAAATAATGGGAATTTCTGCCTTTTTGCCCTAATATAAAAAAAAATTTTTGCTTTTTTTCTCTAAAATAAGTGAAATTTCTGCAATTTTGCCCCAAGATAAGATAAATTTCTGCAATTTTTCCCCATAATAAGGGAAATTTCTGCAATTTTACCCCAAAATAAGGGGATTTCTTCATTTTTGCCCCAAAATAAAGGAAATTTCAGCTTTTTTACCTAAAAATAAGTGAAATTTCTGCAATTTTGCACCAAATAAGGGAAATTTCTGCAATTTTGCCCCCAAATAAGGTAAATTCCTGCAATTTTGCTCCAAAATAAAGGAAATTTCTGGAATTTTGCCTCAAAATAAAGGGAATTTCTGTTTTTTGGCCCAAAATAAAGGGAATTTCTGCCTTTTGCCCCAAAATTAGGGAAATTTCTGTAATTTTGCTCCAAAATACTGGGAATTTCTGCCTTTTTGCCCGAAAATAATGGGGATGTATACCTTTTTGCCATATAAGGGAAATTTCTTCATTTTTGCTCCAAAATAAAGTGAATTTCTCCCTTTTTGCCTCTAAATAAGTGGAATTTCTGTCTTTTTCCCTCAAAACAAAGGGAATTTCTCTTATTTTTGCCCCAAAATAAGGGAAATATCTGACTTATTACCCTGAAATAAGTGAAATTTCTGCAATTTTGCCCCAAAATAAGGGAAATTTCTGTTTTTTTTCCTTTAAATAAGTGAAATTTCTGAAATTTTGCCACAAAATAAGGGAAATTTCTGCAATTTTGCCCGAAAACAAGGAAAATTTCTGCTATTTTGCCCCAATGTAAAGTAAATTTCTGCAATTTTGCCCCAAAATAAGGGGAATTTCTGACGGTTTGCTCCCGAAAAAAGGAGATTTTCTGTCTTTTTGCCCCAAAATAAGGAGAATTTCTGCATTTTTGCCCAAAAATTATGAGAATTTCTGCAATTTTGCTTCAAAATACGGGGAATTTCTGCTTTTTATCCCGAAAGTAAAAGGAATGTATACCTTTTGCCACAAAAAAGGAAAATTTCTTCATTTTTGCCCCGAAATAAGAGGAATTTCTGCCTTTTTATCTCAAAATAAAAGAAATTTCGAACTTTTTACTCAAAAATAAACGGAATTTCTGTCTTTTGCCCCAAAATATAAGAAAATTTTGAATTATGCCCTGAAATAAGTGAAATTTCTGCAATTTTGCCCCAAAATAAAAGAAATTTCTGCTTTTTTGCCACAAAATAAGGGGAATTTCTGTCTTTTGCCCCAAAATAAGGGAAATTTCTGCCTTTTTGCCCCCAAATAAAAGGAATTTCAGCCTTTTTACCTCAAAATAAGAGGAATTTCTGCATTTTTGCCACAAAATATTAATAATTTCTGCATTTTTGCCACAAAATAAGAAAATTTCTGTCTTTTTCCCCTGAAATAAGTAAAATTTCTGCAACTTTGCCCCAAAATAAGTGAAATTTCTGCAATTTTGCTCCAAAATATGGGAAATTTCTAGAATTTTGCCCCAAAATAAGTGGAATTTCTGAGTTTTGCCCCAAAATAAGGAGAATTTCTGTCTTTTTGCCCCACCATATAGGGAATTTCTGCCATTTTGCCCCACAATTAGGGGAATTTTTGCACTTTTGCTCCAAAATACGGAGAATTTCTGCCTTTTTGCCAGAAAATAATGGGAATGCATATATTTTTGCCATAAAAAGGGAAATTTCTTCATTTTTGCTAAAATATAAGGGGAATTTCTGACTTTTTGCCCCTAAATAAGTGGAATTTCTGTCTTTTT
This sequence comes from Micromys minutus, assembly GCF_963924665.1. Classification (NCBI taxonomy): domain Eukaryota; kingdom Metazoa; phylum Chordata; class Mammalia; order Rodentia; family Muridae; genus Micromys; species Micromys minutus. The sequence goes on from NW_027667601.1 coordinate 21,623, forward strand.
CCCTCAAAACAAAGGAAATTTCTGTCTTTTTTGCCCCAAAATAAGGGGAATTTCTGACTTATTACCCTGAAATAAGTGAAATTTCTGCAATTTTGCCTCAAAATAAGGGAAATTTCTGCCTTTTTGCCCCCAAATAAGGGGAATTTCAGCCTTTTTACCTCAAAATAAGGGGAATTTTTGCATTTTTGCCACAAAATATTAGGAATATCTGCCTTTTGCCCCAAAATAAGGGAAATTTCTGGAATTTGCCCCAAAATAAGTGGAATTTTTGCAATTTAGCCCCAAAATAAGGGAAATTTCTGGAATTATGCCCCAAAATATGTGGAATTTCTGAGTATTGCCCCAAAATAAAAAGAATTTCTGTCTTTTTGCCCCAACATATAGAGAATTTCTGCATTTTTGCCCCACAATTAAAGGAATTTCTGCAATTTTGCTCCAAAATACAGGGAATTTCTGCATTTTTGCAAGAAAATAAGGGGAATTTCTTACTTATTACCCTGAAATAAGTGAAATTTCTGCAATTTTGCCCCAAAATAAAGGAAATTTCTGCATTTTTGCCCTGAAATATATGAAATTTCTGCAATTTTACCCCAAAATATGGTGAATTTCTGCCTTTTTGCCCCAAAATAATGGGAATTTCTGACTTTTTACCCTAATATAAAAAAAATTTTGCTTTTTTTCTATGAAATAAGTGAAATTTCTGCAATTTTGCCCCAATATAAGATAAATTTCTGCAATTTTTCCCCATAATAACGGAAATTTCTGCAATTTTACCCCAAAATAAGGGGATTTCTTCCTTTTTGCCCCAAAATAAAGGAAATTTCAGCTTTTTTACTTAAAAATAAGTGAAATTTCTGCAATTTTACACCAAATAATGTAAATTCCTGCAATTTTGCTCCAAAATAAAGGAAATTTCTGGAATTTTGCCTCAAAATAAAGGGAATTTCTGTTTTTTGGCCCAAAATAAAGGGAATTTCTGCCTTTTGCCCCAAAAATAGGGGAATTTCTGTAATTTTGCTCCAAAATACGGGGAATTTCTGCCTTTTTGCCCGAAAATAATGGGGATGCATACCTTTTTGCCATATAAGTGAAATTTCTTCATTTTTGCTCCAAAATAAAGGGAATTTCTGCCTTGTGGCCTCTAAATATGTGGAATGTCTGTCTTTTTCCCTCAAAACAAAGGGAATTTCTCTTATTTTTTACCCAAAATAAGGGAAATATCTGACTTATTACCCTGAAATAAGTGAAATTTCTGCAATTTTGCCCCAAAATAAGGGAAATTTCTGCCTTTTTTCCCTAAAATAAGTGAAATTTCTGAAATTTTGCCACAAAATAAGTGAAATTTCTGCAATTTTGCCCGAAAATAAGGAAAATTTCTGCTATTTTGCCCCAATGTAAAGGAAATTTCTGCAATTTTGCCCCAAAATAAGGGGAATTTCTGACGGTTTGCTCCCGAAAAAAGGAGATTTTCTGTCTTTTTGCCCCAAAATAAGGAGAATTTCTGCATTTTTGCCCAAAAATTATGAGAATTTCTGCAATTTTGCTTCAAAATACGGGGAATTTCTGCTTTTTATCCCGAAAGTAAAAGGAATGTATACCTTTTGCCACAAAAAAGGAAAATTTCTTCATTTTTGCCCCGAAATAAGAGGAATTTCTGCCTTTTTTCCTCAAAATAAGAGAAATTTCGAACTTTTTACCCAAAAATAAACGGAATTTCTGTCTTTTGCCCCAAAATAAAAGGAATTTTTGAATTATGCCCTGAAATAAGAGAAATTTCTGCAATTTTGCCCCAAAATAAAAGAAATTTCTGCTTTTTTGCCACAAAATAAGGGGAATTTCTGTCTTTTTGCCCCAAAATAAGGGAAATTTCTGCCTTTTTGCCCCCAAATAAAAGGAATTTCAGCTTTTTTACCTCAAAATAAAAGTAATTTCTGCATTTTTGCCACAAAATATTAAGAATTTCTGCATTTTTGCCACAAAATAAGAAAATTTCTGTCTTTTTCCCCTGAAATAAGTAAAATTTCTGCAATTTTGCCCCAAAATAAGTGAAATTTCTGCAATTTTGCTCCAAAATATGGGAAATTTCTAGAATTTTGCCCCAAAATAAGTGAAATTTCTGAGTTTTGCCCCAAAATAAGTAGAATTTCTGTCTTTTTGCCCCACCATATAGGGAATTTCTGCCATTTTGCCCCACAATTAGGGGAATTTTTGCACTTTTGCTCCAAAATACGGAGAATTTCTGCCTTTTTGCCAGAAAATAATGGGAATGCATATATTTTTGCCATAAAAAGGGAAATTTCTTCATTTTTGCTAAAATATAAGGGGAATTTCTGAATTTTTGCCCATAAATAAGTGGAATTTCTGTCTTTTTCCCTCAAAACAAAGGAAATTTCTGTATTTTGCCCCAAAATAAGGGGAATTTCTGACTTATTACCCTGAAATAAGTGAAATTTCTGCAATTTTGCCTCAAAATAAGGGAAATTTCTGCCTTTTTGCCCTCAAATAAGGGGAATTTCAGTTTTTTTACCTCAAAATAAGGGGAATTTTTGCATTTTTGCCACAAAATATTAGGAATTTCTGCCTTTTGCCCCAAAATAAGGGAAATTTCTGGAATTTACCCCAAAATAAGTGGAATTTTTGCAATTTTGCCCCAAAATAAGGGAAATTTCTGGAATTTTGCCCCAAAATATGTGGAATTTAAGAGTATTGCCCGAAAATAAAAAGAATTTCTGTCTTTTTGCCCCAACATATAGAGAATTTCTGCATTATTGCCCTACAATTAAAGGAATTTCTGCAATTTTGCCCCAAAATACAGGGAATTTCTGCATTTTTGCCCGAAAATAAGGAGAATTTCTTACTTATTACCCTGAAATAAGTGAAATTTCTGCAATTTTGCCCCAAAATAAAGGAAATTTCTGCATTTTTGCCCTGAAATATATGAAATTTCTGCAATTTTACCCCAAAATATGGTGAATTACTGCCTTTTTGCCTCAAAATAATGGGAATTTCTGCCTTTTTGCTCCAATATAAAAAAAATTTTTGCTTTTTTTCTCTGAAATAAGTGAAATTTCTGCAATTTTGCCCCAATATAAGGGAAATTTCTGCAATTTTTCCCCATAATAAGGGAAATTTCTTCAATTTTACCCCAAAATAAGGGGATTTCTTCCTTTTTGACCCAAAATAAAGGAAATTTCAGCTTTTTTACCTAAAAATAAGTGAAATTTCTGCAATTTTGCACCAAATAAGGGAAATTTCTGCAATTTTGCCCCAAAATAAGGTAATTCCTGCAATTTTGCTCCAAAATTAAAAAAATTTCTGGAATTTTGCCTCAAAATAAAGGGAATTTCTGTTTTTTGGCCCAAAATAAAGGGAATTTCTGCCTTTTTCCCCAAAATTAGGGGAATTTCTGTAATTTTGCTCCAAAATACGGGGAATTTCTGCCTTTTTGCCCGAAAATAATGGGGATGCATATTTTTTTTGCCATATAAAAAAATTTTCTTCATTTTTGCTCCAAAATAAGGGGAATTTCTGCCTTTTTGCCTCTAAATAAGTGGAATTTCCGTCTTTTTCCCTCAAAACAAAGGGAATTTCTCTTATTTTTGCCCCAAAATAAGGGAAATATCTGACTTATTACCCTGAAATAAGTGAAATTTCTGCAATTTTGCCCCAAAATAAGGGAAATTTCTGCCTTTTTTCCCTAAAATAAGTGAAATTTCTGAAATTTTGCCACAAAATAAGTGAAATTTCTGCAATTTTGCCCGAAAATAAGGAAAATTTCTGCTATTTTGCCCCAATGTAAAGGAAATTTCTGCAATTTTGCCCCAAAATAAGGGGAATTTCTGACGGTTTGCTCCCGAAAAAAGGAGATTTTCTGTCTTTTTGCCCCAAAATAAGGAGAATTTCTACATTTTTGCCCAAAAATTATGAGAATTTCTACAATTTTGCTTCAAAATACAGGGAATTTCTGCTTTCTATCCCGAAAGTAAAAGGAATGTATACCTTTTGCCACAAAAAAGGAAAATTTCTTCATTTTTGCCCCGAAATAAGAGGAATTTCTGCCTTTTTACCTCAAAATAAGAGAAATTTCAAACTTTTTACCCAAAAATAAACGGAATTTCTGTCTTTTGCCCCAAAATAAAAGAAAATTTTGAATTATGCCCTGAAATAAGTGAAATTTCTGCAATTTTGCCCCAAAATAAAAGAAATTTCTGCTTTTTGCCACAAAATAAGGGGAATTTCTGTCTTTTTGCCCCAAAATAAGGGAAATTTCTGCCTTTTTGCCCACAAATAAAAGGAATTTCAGCCTTTTTACCTCAAAATAAGAGGAATTTCTGCATTTTGCCACAAAATATTAAGAATTTCTGCATTTTTGCCACAAAATAAGAAAATTTCTGTCTTTTTCCCCTGAAATAAGTAAAATTTCTGCAATTTTGCCCCAAAATAAGTGAAATTTCTGCAATTTTGCTCCAAAATACGGGAAATTTCTGGAATTTTGCCCCAAAATAAGTGGAATTTCTGAGTTTTGCCCCAAAATAAGGAGAATTTCTGTCTTTTTGCCACACCATATAGGGAATTTCTGCCTTTTTGCCCCACAATTAGGGGAATTTTTGCAATTTTGCTCCAAAATACGGAGAATTTCTGCCTTTTTGCCAGAAAATAATGGGAATGCATATATTTTTGCCATAAAAAGAGAAATTTCTTCATTTTTGCTAAAATATAAGGGGAATTTTTGACTTTTTGACCCTAAATAAGTGGAATTTCTGTCTTTTTCCCTCAAAACAAAGGAAATTTCTGTCTTTTTTGCCCCAAAATAAGGGGAATTTCTGACTTATTACCCTGAAATAAGTGAAATTTCTGCAATTTTGCCTCAAAATAAGGGAAATATCTGCCTTTTTGCCCCCAAATAAGGGGAATTTCAGCCTTTTTACCCCAAAATAAGGGGAATTTTTGCATTTTTGCCACAAAATATTAGGAATTTCTGCCTTTTGCCCCAAAATAAGGGAAATTTCTGGAATTTGCCCCAAAATAAGTGGAATTTTTGCAATTTTGCCCAAAAATAAGGGAAATTTCTGAAATTTTGCCCCAAAATATGTGGAATTTAAGAGTATTGCCCCAAAATAAAAAGAATTTCTGTCTTTTTGCCCCAACATATAGAGAATTTCTGCATTATTGCCCTACAATTAAAGGAATTTCTGCAATTTTGCCCCAAAATACAGGGAATTTCTGCATTTTTGCCCGAAAATAAGGAGAATTTCTTACTTATTACCCTGAAATAAGTGAAATTTCTGCAATTTTGCCCCAAAATAAAGGAAATTTCTGCATTTTTGCCCTGAAATATATGAAATTTCTGCAATTTTACTCCAAAATATGGTGAATTTCTGCCTTTTTGCCCCAAAATAATGGGAATTTCTGCCTTTTTGCCCTAATATAAAAAAAATTTTTGCTTTTTTTCTCTAAAATAAGTGAAATTTCTGCAATTTTGCCCCAAGATAAGATAAATTTCTGCAATTTTTCCCCATAATGAGGGAAATTTCGGCAATTTTACCCCAAAATAAGGGGATTTCTTCCTTTTTGACCCAAAATAAAGGAAATTACAGCTTTTTTACCTAAAAATAAGTGAAATTTCTGCAATTTTGCACCAAATAAGGGAAATTTCTGCAATTTTGCCCCCTAATAAGGTAAATTCCTGCAATTTTGCTCCAAAATAAAGGAAATTTTTGGAATTTTGCCTCAAAATAAAGGGAATTTCTGTTTTTTGGCCCAAAATAAAGGGAATTTCTGCCTTTTGCCCCAAAATTAGGGGAATTTCTGTAATTTTGCTCCAAAATACTGGGAATTTCTGCCTTTTTGCCCGAAAATAATGGGGATGCATACCTTTTTGCCATATAAGGGAAATTTCTTCATTTTTGCTCCAAAATAAAGTGAATTTCTCCCTTTTTGCCTCTATATAAGTGGAATTTCTGTCTTTTTCCCTCAAAACAAAGGGAATTTCTCTTATTTTTGCCCCAAAATAAGGAAAATATCTGACTTATTACCCTGAAATAAGTGAAATTTTTGCAATTTTGCCCCAAAATAAGGGAAATTTCTGTCTTTTTTCCCTTAAATAAGTGAAATTTCTGAAATTTTGCCACAAAATAAGGGAAATTTCTGCAATTTTTCCCCATAATAAGGGAAATTTCTTCAATTTTACACCAAAATAAGGGGATTTCTTCCTTTTTGCCCCAAAATAAAGGAAATTTCAGCTTTTTTACCTAAAAATAAGTGAAATTTCTGCAATTTTGCACCAAATAAGGAAAATTTCTGCAATTTTGCCCCAAAATAAGGTAAATTCCTGCAATTTTGCTCCAAAATAAAAAAAAATTTCTGGAATTTTGCCTCAAAATAAAGGGAATTTCTGTTTTTTGGCCCAAAATAAAGGGAATTTCTGCCTTTTGCCCCAAAATTAGGGGAATTTCTGTAATTTTGCTCCAAAATACAGGGAATTTCTGCCTTTTTGCCCGGAAATAATGGGGATGCATACCTTTTTGCCATATAAGAAAAATTTCTTCATTTTTGCTCCAAAATAAGGGGAATTTCTGCCTTTTTGCCTCTAAATAAGTGGAATTTCTGTCTTTTTCCCTCACAACAAAGGGAATTTCTCTTATTTTTGCCCCAAAATAAGGGAAATATCTGACTTATTACCCTGAAATATGTGAAATTTCTGCAATTTTGCCCCAAAATAAGGGAAATTTCTGCCTTTTTTCCCTAAAATAAGTGAAATTTCTGAAATTTTGCCACAAAATAAGTGAAATTTCTGCAATTTTGCCTGAAAATAAGGAAAATTTCTGCTATTTTGCCCCAATGTAAAAGAAATTTCTGCAATTTTGCCCCAAAATAAGGGGAATTTCTGATGGTTTGCTCCCGAAAAAAAAAGATTTTTCTGTATTTTTGCCTCAAATTAAGGAGAATTTCTGCATTTTTGCCCAAAAATTATGAGAATTTCTGCAATTTTGCTTCAAAATACGGGGAATTTCTGCTTTTTATCCCGAAAGTAAAAGGAATGTATACCTTTTGCCACAAAAATGGTAAATTTCTTCATTTTTGCCCCGAAATAAGAGGAATTTCTGCCTTTTTACCTCAAAATAAGAGAAATTTCAAACTTTTTACCCAAAAATAAACGGAATTTCTGTCTTTTGCCCCAAAATAAAAGAAAATTTTTAATTATGCCCTGAAATAAGTGAAATTTCTGCAATTTTGCCCCAAAATAAAAGAAATTTCTGCTTTTTTGCCACAAAATAAGGGAAATTTCTGTCTTTTTGCCCCAAAATAAGGGAAATTTCTGCCTTTTTGCCCCCAAATAAAAGGAATTTCAGCCTTTTTACCTCAAAATAAGAGGAATTTCTGCATTTTTGCCACAAAATATTAAGAATTTCTGCATTTTTGCCACAAAATAAGAAAATTTCTGTCTTTTTCCCCTGAAATAAGTAAAATTTCTGGAATTTTGCCCCAAAATAAGTGAAATTTCTGCAATTTTGCTCCAAAATACAGGAAATTTCTGGAATTTTGCCCCAAAATAAGTAGAATTTCTGAGTTTTGCCCCAAAATAAAAAGAATTTCTGTCTTTTTGCCCCACAATTAGGGGAATTTTTGCAATTTTGCTCCAAAATACGGAGAATTTCTGCCTTTTTGCCCGAAAATAATGGGAATGCATATATTTTTGCCATAAAAAGGGAAATTTCTTCATTTTTGCTAAAATATAAGGGGAATTTCTGACTTTTTGCCCCTAAATAAGTGGAATTTCTGTCTTTTTCCCTCAAAACAAAGGAAATTTCTGTCTTTTTTGCCCCAAAATAAAGGGAATTTCTGACTTATTACCCTGAAATAAGTGAAATTTCTGCAATTTTGCCTCAAAATAAGCGAAATTTCTGCCTTTTTGCCCTCAAATAAGGGGAATTTCAGCCTTTTTACCACAAAATAAGGGGAATTTTTGCATTTTTGCCACAAAATATTAGGAATTTCTGCCTTTTGCCCCAAAATAAGGGAAATTTCAAGAATTTGCCCCAAAATAAGTGGAATTTTTGCAATTTTGCCCCAAAATAAGGGAAATTTCTGGAATTTTGCCCCAAAATATGTGGAATTTCTGAGTATTGCCCCAAAATAAAAAGAATTTCTGTCTTTTTGCCCCAACATATAGAGAATTTCTGCATTTTTGCCCCACAATTAAAGGAATTTCTGCAATTTTGCTCCAAAATACAGGGAATTTCTGCATTTTTGCCCGAAAATAAGGGGAATTTCTTACTTATTACCCTGAAATAAGTGAAATTTCTGCAATTTTGCCCCAAAATAAAGGAAATTTCTGCATTTTGCCCTGAAATATATGAAATTTCTGCAATTTTACCCCAAAATATGGTGAATTTCTGCATTTTTGCCCAAAAATAATGGGAATTTCTGCCTTTTTGCCCCAATATAAAAAAAATTTTTGCTTTTTTTCTCTGAAATAAGTGAAATTTCTGCAATTTTGCCCCAATATAAGGGAAATTTCTGCAATTTTTCCCCATAATAAGGAAAATTTCTTCAATTTTATCCCAAAATAAGGGGATTTCTTTCTTTTTGCCCCAAAATAAAGGAAATTTCAGCTTTTTTACCTAAAAATAAGTGAAATTTCTGCAGTTTTGCACCAAATAAGGGAAATTTCTGCAATTTTGCCCCAAAATAAGGTAAATTCCTGCAATTTTGCTCCAAAATAAAAAAAAATTCTGGAATTTTGCCTCAAAATAAAGGGAATTTCTGTTTTTTGGCCCAAAATAAAGGGAATTTCTGCCTTTTGCCCCCAAATTAGGGGAATTTCTGTAATTTTGCTCCAAAATACGGGGAATTTCTGCCTTTTTGCCCGAAAATAATGGGGAAGCATACCTTTTTGCCATATAAGGAAAATTTCTTCATTTTTGCTCCAAAATAAGGGGAATTTCTGCCTTTTTGCCTCTAAATAAGTGGAATTTCTGTCTTTTTCCCTCAAAACAAAGGGAATTTCTCTTATTTTTGCCCCAAAATAAGGGAAATATCTGACTTATTACCCTGAAATAAGTGAAATTTCTGCAATTTTGCCCCAAAATAAGGGAAATTTCTGCCTTTTTTCCCTAAAATAAGTGAAATTTCTGAAATTTTGCCACAAAATAAGTGAAATTTCTGCAATTTTGCCCGAAAATAAGGAAAATTTCTGCTATTTTGGCCCAATGTAAAGGAAATTTCTGCAATTTTGCCCCAAAATAAGGGGAATTTCTGACGGTTTGCTCCCAAAAAAAAAAGATTTTTCTGTATTTTTGCCCCAAATTAAGGAGAATTTCTGCATTTTTGCCCAAAAATTATGAGAATTTCTGCAATTTTGCTTCAAAATACGGGGAATTTCTGCTTTTTATCCCGAAAGTAAAAGGAATGTATACCTTTTGCCACAAAAATGGTAAATTTCTTCATTTTTGCCCCGAAATAAGAGGAATTTCTGCCTTTTTACCTCAAAATAAGAGAAATTTCAAACTTTTTACCCAAAAATAAACGGAATTTCTGTCTTTTGCCCCAAAATAAAAGAAAATTTTGAATTATGCCCTGAAATAAGTGAAATTTCTGCAATTTTGCCCCAAAATAAAAGAAATTTCTGCTTTTTTGCCACAAAATAAGGGGAATTTCTGTCTTTTTGCCCCAAAATAAGGGAAATTTCTGCCTTTTTGCCCCCAAATAAAAGGAATTTCAGCCTTTTTACCTCAAAATAAGAGGAATTTCTGCATTTTTGCCACAAAATATTAAGAATTTCTGCATTTTTGCCACAAAATAAGAAAATTTCTGTCTTTTTCCCCTGAAATAAGTAAAATTTCTGCAATTTTGCCCCAAAATAAGTGAAATTTCTGCAATTTTGCTCCAAAATACGGGAAATTTCTGGAATTTTGCCCCAAAATAAGTAGAATTTCTGAGTTTTGCCCCAAAATAAAAAGAATTTCTGTCTTTTTGCCACACCATATAGGGAATTTCTGCCTTTTTGCCCCACAATTAGGGGAATTTTTGCAATTTTGCTCCAAAATACGGAGAATTTCTGCCTTTTTGCCCGAAAATAATGGGAATGCATATATTTTTGCCATAAAAAGGGAAATTTCTTCATTTTTGCTAAAATATAAGGGAATTTCTGACTTTTTGCCCCTAAATAAGTGGAATTTCTGTTTTTTTCCCTCAAAACAAAGGAAATTTCTGTCTTTTTTGCCCCAAAATAAAGGGAATTTCTGACTTATTACCCTGAAATAAGTGAAATTTCTGCAATTTTGCCTCAAAATAAGCGAAATTTCTGCCTTTTTGCCCTCAAATAAGGGGAATTTCAGCCTTTTTACCTCAAAATAAGGGGAATTTTTGCATTTTTGCCACAAAATATTAGGAATTTCTGCCTTTTGCCCCAAAATAAGAAAAATTTCTGGAATTTGCCCCAAAATAAGTGTAATTTTTGCAATTTTGCCCCAAAATAAGGGAAATTTCTGGAATTTTGCCCCAAAATATGTGGAATTTCTGAGTATTGCCCCAAAATAAAAAGAATTTCTGTCTTTTTGCCCCAACATATAGAGAATTTCTGCATTTTTGCCCCACAATTTAAGGAATTTCTGCAATTTTGCTCCAAAATACAGGGAATTTCTGCATTTTTGCCCAAAAATAAGGGGAATTTCTTACTTATTACCCTGAAATAAGTGAAATTTCTGCAATTTTGCCCCAAAATAAAGGAAATTTCTGCATTTTGCCCTGAAATATATGAAATTTCTGCAATTTTACCCCAAAATATGGTGAATTTCTGCCTTTTTGCCCCAAAATAATGGGAATTTCTGCCTTTTTGCCCCAATATAAAAAAAATTTTTGCTTTTTTTCTCTGAAATAAGTGAAATTTCTGCAATTTTGCCCCAATAGAAGGGAAATTTCTGCAATTTTTCCCCATAATAAGGAAAATTTCTTCAATTTTACCCCAAAATAAGGGGATTTCTTCCTTTTTGCCCCAAAATAAAGGAAATTTCAGCTTTTTTACCTAAAAATAAGTGAAATTTCTGCAGTTTTGCACCAAATAAGGGAAATTTCTGCAATTTTGCCCCAAAATAAGGTAAATTCCTGCAATTTTGCTCCAAAATAAAAAAAAAATTCTGGAATTTTGCCTCAAAATAAAGGGAATTTCTGTTTTTTGGCCCAAAATAAAGGGAATTTCTGCCTTTTGCCCCAAAATTAGGGAAATTTCTGTAATTTTGCTCCAAAATACGGGGAATTTCTGCCTTTTTGCCCGAAAATAATGGGGATGCATACCTTTTTGCCATATAAGGAAAATTTCTTCATTTTTGCTCCAAAATAAGGGGAATTTCTGCCTTTTTGCCTCTAAATAAGTGGAATTTCTGTCTTTTTCCCTCAAATAAAGGGAATTTCTCTTATTTTTGCCCCAAAATAAGGGAAATATATGACTTATTACCCTGAAATAAGTGAAATTTCTGCAATTTTGCCCCAAAATAAAAGAAATTTCTGCTTTTTTGCCACAAAATAAGGGGAATTTCTGTCTTTTTGCCCCAAAATAAGGGAAATTTCTGCCTTTTTGCCCCCAAATAAAAGGAATTTCAGCCTTTTTACCTCAAAATAAGAGGAATTTCTGCATTTTTGACACAAAATATTAAGAATTTCTGCATTTTTGCCACCAAATAAGAAAATTTCTGTTTTTCTCCCCTGAAATAAGAAAAATTTTTGCAATTTTGCCCCAAAATAAGTGAAATTTCTGCAATTTTGCTCCAAAATACGGGAAATTTCTGGAATTTTGCCCCAAAATAAGTAGAATTTCTGAGTTTTGCCCCAAAATAAGGAGAATTTCTGTCTTTTTGCCACACCATATAGGGAATTTCTGCCTTTTTGCCCCACAATTAGGGGAATTTTTGCAATTTTGCTCCAAAATACGGAGAATTTCTGCCGTTTTGCCCGAAAATAATGGGAATGCATATATTTTTGCCATAAAAATGGAAATTTCTTCATTTTTGCTAAAATATAAGGGGAATTTCTGACTTTTTGCCCCTAAATAAGTGGAATTTCTGTCTTTTTCCCTCAAAACAAAGGAAATTTCTGTCTTTTTTGCCCCAAAATAAGGGAAATTTCTGACTTATTACCCTGAAATAAGTGAAATTTCTGCAATTTTGCCTCAAAATAAGCGAAATTTCTGCCTTTTTGCCCTCAAATAAGGGGAATTTCAGCCTTTTTACCTCAAAATAAGAAGAATTTTTGCATTTTTGCCACAAAATATTAGGAATTTCTGCCTTTTGCCCCAAAATAAGGGAAAATTCTGGAATTTGCCCCAAAATAAGTGGAATTTTTGCAATTTTGCACCAAAATTAGGGAAATTTCTGGAATTTTGGCCCAAATTATGTGGAATTTCTGAGTATTGCCCCAAAATAAAAAGAATTTCTGTCTTTTTGCCCCAACATATAGAGAATTTCTGCATTTTTGCCCCACAATTAAAGGAATTTCTGCAAATTTGCTCCAAAATACAGGGAATTTCTGCATTTTTGCCCGAAAATAAGGGGAATTTCTGACTTATTACCCTGAAATAAGTGAAATTTCTGCAATTTTGCCCCAAAATAAAGGAAATTTCTGCATTTTTGCCCTGAAATATATGAAATTTCTGCAATTTTACCCCAAAATATGGTGAATTTCTGCCTTTTTGCCCCAAAATAATGGGAATTTCTGCCTTTTTGCCCTAATATAAAAAAAATTTTTGCTTTTTTTCTCTGAAATAAGTGAAATTTCTGCAATTTTGCCCCAATATAAGATAAATTCCTGCAATTTTTGACCATAATAAGGGAAATTTCTGCAATTTTACCCCAAAATAAGGGGATTTCTTCCTTTTTGCCCCAAAATAAAGGAAATTTCAGCTTTTTTACCTAAAAATAAGTGAAATTTCTGCAATTTTGCACCAAATAAGGGAAATTTCTGCAATTTTGCCCCAAAATAAGGTAAATTCCTGCAATTTTGCTCCAAAATAAAAAAAATTTCTGGAATTTTGGCTCAAAATAAAGGGAATTTCTGTTTTTTGGCCAAAATAAAGGGAATTTCTGCCTTTTGCCCCAAAATTAGGGGAATTTCTGTAATTTTGCTCCAAAATACTGGGAATTTCTGCCTTTTTGCCCAAAAATAATGGGGATGCATACCTTTTTGCCATATAAGGGAAATTTCTTCATTTTTGCTCCAAAATAAAGTGAATTTCTCCCTTTTTGCCTCTAAATAAGTGGAATTTCTGTCTTTTTCCCTCAAAACAAAGGGAATTTCTCTTATTTTTGCCCCAAAATAAGGGAAATATCTGACTTATTACCCTGAAATAAGTGAAATTTCTGCAATTTTGCCCCAAAATAAGGGAAATTTCTGTTTTTTTTTCCTTTAAATAAGTGAAATTTCTGAAATTTTGCCACAAAATAAGGGAAATTTCTGCAATTTTGCCCGAAAACAAGGAAAATTTCTGCTATTTTGCCCCAATGTAAAGTAAATTTCTGCAATTTTGCCCCAAAATAAGGGGAATTTCTAACGGTTTGCTCCCGAAAAAAGGAGATTTTTTTGTCTTTTTGCCCCAAAATAAGGAGAATTTCTGCATTTTTGCCCAAAAATTATGAGAATTTCTGCAATTTTGCTTCAAAATACGGGGAATTTCTGCTTTTTATCCCGAAAGTAAAAGGAATGTATACCTTTTGCCACAAAAAAGGAAAATTTCTTCATTTTTGCCCCGAAATAAGAGGAATTTCTGCCTTTTTTCCTCAAAATAAGAGAAATTTCGAACTTTTTACCCAAAAATAAACGGAATTTCTGTCTTTTGCCCCAAAATAAAAGAAAATTTTGAATTATGCCCTGAAATAAGTGAAATTTCTGCAATTTTGCCCCAAAATAAAAGAAATTTCTGCTTTTTTGCCACAAAATAAGGGGAATTTCTGTCTTTTTGCCCCAAAATAAGGGAAATTTCAGCTTTTTTGCCCCCAAATAAAAGGAATTTCAGCCTTTTTACCTCAAAATAAGAGGAATTTCTGCATTTTTGCCACAAAATATTAAGAATTTCTGCATTTTTGCCACAAAATAAGAAAATTTCTGTCTTTTTCCCCTGAAATAAGTAAAATTTCTGCAATTTTGCCCCAAAATAAGTGAAATTTCTGCAATTTTGCCCCAAAATACGGGAAATTTCTAGAATTTTGCCCCAAAATAAGTAGAATTTCTGAGTTTTGCCCCAAAATAAGGAGAATTTCTGTCTTTTTGCCACACCATATAGGGAATTTGTGCCTTTTTGCCCCACAATTAGGGGAATTTTTGCAATTTTGCTCCAAAATACGGAGAATTTCTGCCTTTTTGCCCGAAAATAATGGGAATGCATATATTTTTGCCATAAAAAGGGAAATTTCTTCGTTTTTGCTAAAATATAAGGGGAATTTCTGCCTTTTTGCCCCTAAATAAGTGGAATTTCTGTCTTTTTCCCTCAAAACAAAGGAAATTTCTGTCTTTTTTGCCCCAAAATAAGGGAAATTTCTGACTTATTACCCTGAAATAAGTGAAATTTCTGCAATTTTGCCTCAAAATAAGCGAAATTTCTGCCTTTTTGCCCTCAAATAAGGGGAATTTCAGCCTTTTTACCTCAAAATAAGGGGAATTTTTGCATTTTTGCCACAAAATATTAGGATTTTCTGCCTTTTGCCCCAAAATAAGGGAAAATTCTGGAATTTGCCCCAAAATAAGTGGAATTTTTGCAATTTTGCCCCAAAATAAGGGAAATTTCTGGAATTTTGCCCCAAATATGTGGAATTTCTGAGTATTGCCCCAAAATAAAAAGAATTTCTGTCTTTTTGCCCCAACATATAGAGAATTTCTGCATTTTTGCCCCACAATTAAAGGAATTTCTGCAATTTTGCTCCAAAATACAGGGAATTTCTGCATTTTTGCCCGAAAATAAGGGGAATTTCTTACTTATTACCCTGAAATAAGTGAAATTTCTGCAATTTTGCCCCAAAATAAAGGAAATTTCTGCATTTTTGCCCTGAAATATATGAAATTTCTGCAATTTTACCCCAAAATATGGTGAATTTCTGCCTTTTTGCCACAAAATAATGGGAATTTCTGCCTTTTTGCCCTAATATAAAAAAAATTTTTGCTTTTTTTCTCTGAAATAAGTGAAATTTCTGCAATTTTGCCCCAATATAAGATAAATTTCTGCAATTTTTGACCATAATAAGGGAAATTTCTGCAATTTTACCCCAAAATAAGGGGATTTCTTCCTTTTTGCCCCAAAATAAAGGAAATTTCAGCTTTTTTACCTAAAAATAAGTGAAATTTCTGCAATTTTGCACCAAAATAAGGTAAATTCCTGCAATTTTGCTCCAAAATAAAAAAAATTTCTGGAATTTTGGCTCAAAATAAAGGGAATTTCTGTTTTTTGGCCCAAAATAAAGGGAATTTCTGCCTTTTGCCCCAAAATTAGGGGAATTTCTGTAATTTTGCTCCAAAATACGGGGAATTTCTGCCTTTTTTCCCGAAAATAACGGGGATGCATACCTTTTTGCCATATAAGGGAAATTTCTTCATTTTTGCTCCAAAATAAGGGGAATTTCTGCTTTTGCCTCTAAATAAGTGGAATTTCTGTCTTTTTCCCTCAAAACAAAGGGAATTTCTCTTATTTTTGCCCCAAAATAAGGGAAATATTTGACTTAGTACCCTGAAATAAGTGAAATTTCTGCAATTTTGCCCCAAAATAAGGGAAATATCTGCCTTTTTTCCCTAAAATAAGTGAAATTTCTGAAATTTTGCCACAAAATAAGTGAAATTTCTGCAATTTTGCCCGAAAATAAGGAAAATTTCTGCTATTTTGCCCCAATGTAAAGGAAATTTCTGCAATTTTGCCCCAAAATAAGGGGAATTTCTGACGGTTTGCTCCCGAAAAAAGGAGATTTTTCTGTCTTTTTGCCCCAAAATAAGGAGAATTTCTGCATTTTTGCCCAAAAATTATGAGAATTTCTGCAATTTTGCTTCAAAATACGGGGAATTTCTGCTTTTTATCCCGAAAGTAAAAGGAATGTATACCTTTTGCCACAAAAAAGTAAAATTTCTTCATTTTTGCCCCGAAATAAGAGGAATTTCTGCCTTTTTTCCTCAAAATAAGAGAAATTTCGAACTTTTTACCCAAAAATAAACGGAATTTCTGTCTTTTGCCCCAAAATAAAAGAAAATTTTGAATTATGCCCTGAAATAAGTGAAATTTCTGCAATTTTGCCCCAAAATAAAAGAAATTTCTGCTTTTTTGCCACAAAATAAGGGGAATTTCTGTCTTTTTGCCCCAAAATAAGGGAAATTTCTGCCTTTTTGCCCCCAAATAAAAGGAATTTCAGCCTTTTTACCTCAAAATAAGAGGAATTTCTGCATTTTTGCCACAAAATATTAAGAATTTCTGCATTTTTGCCACAAAATAAGAAAATTTCTGTCTTTTTCCCCTGAAATAAGTAAAATTTCTGCAATTTTGCCCCAAAATAAGTGAAATTTCTGCAATTTTGCTCCAAAATACGGGAAATTTCTGGAATTTTGCCCCAAAATAAGTAGAATTTCTGAGTTTTGCCCCAAAATAAGGAGAATTTCTGTCTTTTTGCCACACCATATAGGGAATTTCTTCCCATTTGCCCCACAATTAGGGGAATTTTTGCAATTTTGCTCCAAAATAAAAAGAATTTCTGCCTTTTTGCCCGAAAATAATGGGAATGCATATATTTTTGCCATAAAAAGGGAAATTTCTTCATTTTTGCTAAAATATAAGGGGAATTTCTGCCTTTTTGCCCCTAAATAAGTGGAATTTCTGTTTTTTTCCCTCAAAACAAAGGAAATTTCTGTCTTTTTTGCCCCAAAATAAGGGGAATTTCTGACTTATTACCCTGAAATAAGTGAAATTTCTGCAATTTTGCCTCAAAATAAGCGAAATTTCTGCCTTTTTGCCCTCAAATAAGGGGAATTTCAGCCTTTTTACCTCAAAATAAGGGGAATTTTTGCATTTTTGCCACAAAATATTAGGAATTTCTGCCTTTTGCCCCAAAATAAGGTAAAATTCTGGAATTTGCCCCAAAATAAGTGGAATTTTTGCAATTTTGCCCCAAAATAAGGGAAATTTCTGGAATTTTGCCCCAAAATATGTGGAATTTCTGAGTATTGCCCCAAAATAAAAAGAATTTCTGTCTTTTTGCCCCAACATATAGAGAATTTCTGCATTTTTGCCCCACAATTAAAGGAATTTCTGCAATTTTGCTCCAAAATACAGGGAATTTCTGCATTTTTGCCCGAAAATAAGGGGAATTTCTTACTTATTACCCTGAAATAAGTGAAATTTCTGCAATTTTGCCCCAAAATAAAGGAAATTTCTGCATTTTTGCCCTGAAATATATGAAATTTCTGCAATTTTACCCCAAAATATGGTGAATTTCTGCCTTTTTGCCCCAAAATAATGGGAATTTCTGCCTTTTTGCCCCAATATAAAAAAAATTTTTGCTTTTTTTCTCTGAAATAAGTGAAATTTCTGCAATTTTGCCCCAATATAAGGGAAATTTCTGCAATTTTTCTCCATAATAAGGGAAATTTCTTCAATTTTACCCCAAAATAAGGGGATTTCTTCCTTTTTGCCCCAAAATAAAGGAAATTTCAGCTTTTTTACCTAAAAATATGTGAAATTTCTGCAATTTTGCACCAAATAATGGAAATTTCTGCAATTTTGCCACAAATTAAGGTAAATTCCTGCAATTTTGCTCCAAAATAAAGGAAATTTCTGGAATTTTGCCTCAAAATAAAGGGAATTTCTGTTTTTTGGCCCAAAATAAAGGGAATTTCTGCCTTTTGCCCCAAAATTAGGGGAATTTCTGTAATTTTGCTCCAAAATACGGGGAATTTCTACCTTTTTGCCCGAAAATAATGGGGATGCATACCTTTTTGCCATATAAGGAAAATTTCTTCATTTTTGCTCCAAAATAAGGGGAATTTCTGCCTTTTTGCCTCTAAATAAGTGGAATTTCTGTCTTTTTCCCTCAAATAAAGGGAATTTCTCTTATTTTTGCCCCAAAATAAGGGAAATATATGACTTATTACCCTGAAATAAGTGAAATTTCTGCAATTTTGCCCCAAAATAAGGGAAATTTCTGACTTTTTTCCCTAAAATAAGTGAAATTTCTGAAATTTTGCCACAAAATACGTGAAATTTCTGCAAATTTGCCCGAAAATAAGAAAAATTTCTGCTATTTTGCCCCAATGTAAAGGAAATTTCTGCAATTTTGCCCCAAAATAAGGGGAATTTCTGACGGTTTGCTCCCGAAAAAAGGAGATTTTTCTGTCTTTTTGCCCCAAAATAAGGAGAATTTCTGCATTTTTGCCCAAAAATTATGAGAATTTCTGCAATTTTGCTTCAAAATACAGGGAATTTCTGCTTTTTATCCTGAAAGTAAAAGGAATGTATACCTTTTGCCACCAAAAAGGAAAATTTCTTCATTTTTGCCCCGAAATAAGAGGAATTTCTGCCTTTCTTCCTCAAAATAAGAGAAATTTCGAACTTTTTACACAAAAATAAACGGAATTTCTGTCTTTTGCCCCAAAATAAAGAAAATTTTGAATTATGCCCTGAAATAAGTGAAATTTCTGCAATTTTGCCCCAAAATAATAGAAATTTCTACTTTTTTGCCACAAAATAAGGGGAATTTCTGTCTTTTTGCCCCAAAATAAGGGAAATTTCTGCCTTTTTGCCCCCAAATAAAAGGAATTTCAGCCTTTTTACCTCAAAATAAGAGGAATTTCTGCATTTTTGCCACAAAATATTAAGAATTTCTGCATTTTTGCCACAAAATAAGAAAATTTCTGTCTTTTTCCCCTGAAATAAGAAAAATTTTTGCAATTTTGCCCCAAAATAAGTGAAATTTCTGCAATTTTGCTCCAAAATACAGGAAATTTCTAGAATTTTGCCCTAAATAAGTAGAATTTCTGAGTTTTGCCCCAAAATAAAGAGAATTTCTGTCTTTTTGCCACACCATATAGGGAATTTCTGCCTTTTTGCCCCACAACTAGGGGAATTTTTGCAATTTTGCTCCAAAATACGGAGAATTTCTGCCTTTTTGCCCGAAAATTATGGGAATGCATATATTTTTGCCATAAAAAGGGAAATTTCTTCATTTTTGCTAAAATATAAGGGGAATTTCTGCCTTTTTGCCCCTAAATAAGTGGAATTTCTGTCTTTTTCCCTCAAAACAAAGGAAATTTCTGTCTTTTTTGCCCAAAAATAAGGGGAATTTCTGACTTATTACCCTGAAATAAGTGAAATTTCTGCAATTTTGCCTCAAAATAAGCGAAATTTCTGCCTTTTTGCCATCAAATAAGGGGAATTTCAGCCTTTTTACCTCATAATAAGGGGAATTTTTGCATTTTTGCCACAAAATATTAGGAATTTCTGCCTTTTGCCCCAAAATAAGGGAAAATTCTGGAATTTGCCCCAAAATAGGTGGAATTTTTGCAATTTTGCCCCAAAATAAGGGAAATTTCTGGAATTTTGCCCCAAAATATGTGGAATTTCTGAGTATTGCCCCAAAATAAAAAGAATTTCTGTCTTTTTGCCCCAACATATAGAGAATTTCTGCATTTTTGCCCCACAATTAAAGGAATTTCTGCAATTTTGCTCCAAAATACAGGGAATTTCTGCATTTTTGCCCGAAAATAAGGGGAATTTCTTACTTATTACCCTGAAATAAGTGAAATTTCTGCAATTTTGCCCCAAAATAAAGGAAATTTCTGCATTTTTGCCCTGAAATATATGAAATTTCTGCAATTTTACCCCAAAATATGGTGAATTTCTGCCTTTTTGCCCCAAAATAATGGGAATTTCTGCCTTTTTGCCCTAATATAAAAAAAATTTTTGCTTTTTTTCTCTGAAATAAGTGAAATTTCTGCAATTTTGCCCCAATATAAGATAAATTTCTGCAATTTTTGACCATAATAAGGGAAATTTCTGCAATTTTACCCCAAAATAAGGGGATTTCTTCCTTTTTGCCCCAAAATAAAGGAAATTTCAGCTTTTTTACCTAAAAATAAGTGAAATTTCTGCAATTTTGCACCAAATAAGGGAAATTTCTGCAATTTTGCCCCAAAATAAGGTAAATTCCTGCAATTTTGCTCCAAAATAAAAAAATTTCTGGAATTTTGGCTCAAAATAAAGGGAATTTCTGTTTTTTGGCCAAAATAAAGGGAATTTTTGCCTTTTGCCCCAAAATTAGGGGAATTTCTGTAATTTTGCTCCAAAATACGGGGAATTTCTGCCTTTCTGCCCGAAAATAACGGGGATGCATACCTTTTTGCCATATAAGGAAAATTTCTTCATTTTTGCTCCAAAATAAGGGGAATTTCTGCCTTTTTACCTCTAAATAAGTGGAATTTCTGTCTTTTTCCCTCAAAACAAAGGGAATTTCTCTTATTTTTGCCCCAAAATAAGGGAAATATCTGACTTATTACCCTGAAATAAGTGAAATTTTTGCAATTTTGCCCCAAAATAAGGGAAATTTCTGCCTTTTTTCCCTAAAATAAGTGAAATTTCTGAAATTTTGCCACAGAATAAGTGAAATTTCTGCAATTTTGCCCGAAAATAAGGAAAATTTCTGCTATTTTGCCCCAATGTAAAGGAAATTTCTGCAATTTTGCCCCAAAATAAGGGGAATTTCTGACGGTTTGCTCCCGAAAAAAGGAGATTTTTCTGTCTTTTTGCCCCAAAATAAGGAGAATTTGTGCATTTTTGCCCAAAAATTATGAGAATTTCTGCAATTTTGCTTCAAAATACGGGGAATTTCTGCTTTTTATCCCGAAAGTAAAAGGAATGTATACCTTTTGCCACAAAAAAGGAAAATTTCTTCATTTTTGCCCCGAAATAAGAGGAATTTCTGCCTTTTTTCCTCAAATAAGAGAAATTTCGAACTTTTTACCCAAAAATAAACGGAATTTCTGTCTTTTGCCCCAAAATAAAAGAAAATTTTGAATTATGCCCTGAAATAAGTGAAATTTCTGCAATTTTGCCCCAAAATAAAAGAAATTTCTGCTTTTTTTGCCACAAAATAAGGGGAATTTCTGTCTTTTTGCCCCAAAATAAGGGAAATTTCTGCCTTTTTGCCCCCAAATAAAAGGAATTTCAGCCTTTTTACCTCAAAATAAGAGGAATTTCTGCATTTTTGCCATAAAATATTAAGAATTTCTGCATTTTTGCCACAAAATAAGAAAATTTCTGTCTTTTTCCCCTGAAATAAGTAAAATTTCTGCAATTTTGCCCCAAAATAAGTGAAATTTCTGCAATTTTGCTCCAAAATACGGGAAATTTCTGGAATTTTGCCCCAAAATAAGTAGAATTTCTGAGTTTTGCCCCAATATAAGGAGAATTTCTGTCTTTTTGCCACACCATATAGGGAATTTCTGCCTTTTTGCCCCACAATTAGGGGAATTTTTGCAATTTTGCTCCAAAATACGGAGAATTTCTGCCTTTTTGCCCGAAAATAATGGGAATGCATATATTTTTGCCAAAAAAAGGGAAATTTCTTCATTTTTGCTAAAATATAAGGGGAATTTCTGCCTTTTTGCCCCTAAATAAGTGGAATTTCTGTCTTTTTCCCTCAAAACAAAGGAAATTTCTGTCTTTTTTGCCCCAAAATAAGGGAAATTTCTGACTTATTACCCTGAAATAAGTGAAATTTCTGCAATTTTGCCCGAAAATAAGGAAAATTTCTGCTATTTTGCCCCAATGTAAAGGAAATTTCTGCAATTTTGCCCCAAAATAAGGGGAATTTCTGACGGTTTGCTCCCGAAAAAAGGAGATTTTTCTGTCTTTTTGCCCCAAAATAAGGAGAATTTCTGCATTTTTGCCCAAAAATTATGAGAATTTCTGCAATTTTGCTTCAAAATACGGGGAATTTCTGCTTTTTATCCCGAAAGTAAAAGGAATGTATACCTTTTGCCACAAAAAAGGAAAATTTCTTCATTTTTGCCCCGAAATAAGAGGAATTTCTGCCTTTTTTCCTCAAAATAAGAGAAATTTCGAACTTTTTACCCAAAAATAAACGGAATTTCTGTCTTTTGCCCCAAAATAAAAGAAAATTTTGAATTATGCCCTGAAATAAGTGAAATTTCTGCAATTTTGCCCCAAAATAAAAGAAATTTCTGCTTTTTTGCCACAAAATAAGGGGAATTTCTGTCTTTTTGCCCCAAAATAAGGGAAATTTCTGCCTTTTTGCCCCCAAATAAAAGGAATTTCAGCCTTTTTACCTCAAAATAAGAGGAATTTCTGCATTTTTGCCACAAAATATTAAGAATTTCTGCATTTTTGCCACAAAATAAGAAAATTTCTGTCTTTTTCCCCTGAAATAAGTAAAATTTCTGCAATTTTGCCCCAAAATAAGTGAAATTTCTGCAATTTTGCTCCAAAATACGGGAAATTTCTGGAATTTTGCCCCAAAATAAGTAGAATTTCTGAGTTTTGCCCCAAAATAAGGAGAATTTCTGTCTTTTTGCCACACCATATAGGGAATTTCTTCCCATTTGCCCCACAATTAGGGGAATTTTTGCAATTTTGCTCAAAAATAAAAAGAATTTCTGCCTTTTTGCCCGAAAATAATGGGAATGCATATATTTTTGCCATAAAAAGGGAAATTTCTTCATTTTTGCTAAAATATAAGGGGAATTTCTGCCTTTTTGCCCCTAAATAAGTGGAATTTCTGTTTTTTTCCCTCAAAACAAAGGAAATTTCTGTCTTTTTTGCCCCAAAATAAGGGGAATTTCTGACTTATTACCCTGAAATAAGTGAAATTTCTGCAATTTTGCCTCAAAATAAGCGAAATTTCTGCCTTTTTGCCCTCAAATAACGGGAATTTCAGCCTTTTTACCTCAAAATAAGGGGAATTTTTGCATTTTTGCCACAAAATATTAGGAATTTCTGCCTTTTGCCCCAAAATAAGGGAAAATTCTGGAATTTGCCCCAAAATAAGTGGAATTTTTGCAATTTTGCCCCAAAATAAGGGAAATTTCTGGAATTTTGCCCCAAATATGTGGAATTTCTGAGTATTGCCCCAAAATAAAAAGAATTTCTGTCTTTTTGCCCCAACATATAGAGAATTTCTGCATTTTTGCCCCACAATTAAAGGAAATTCTGCAATTTTGCTCCAAAATACAGGGAATTTCTGCATTTTTGCCCGAAAATAAGGGGAATTTCTTACTTATTACCCTGAAATAAGTGAAATTTCTGCAATTTTGCCCCAAAATAAAGGAAATTTCTGCATTTTTGCCCTGAAATATATGAAATTTCTGCAATTTTACCCAAAAATATGGTGAATTTCTGCCTTTTTGCCCCAAAATAATGGGAATTTCTGCCTTTTTGCCCTAATATAAAAAAAATTTTTGCTTTTTTTCTCTGAAATAAGTGAAATTTCTGCAATTTTGCCCCAATATAAAATAAATTTCTGCAATTTTTGACCATAATAAGGGAAATTTCTGCAATTTTACCCCAAAATAAGGGGATTTCTTCCTTTTTGCCCCAAAATAAAGGAAATTTCAGCTTTTTTACCTAAAAATAAGTGAAATTTCTGCAATTTAGCACCAAATAAGGGAAATTTCTGCAATTTTGCCCCAAAATAAGGTAAATTCCTGCAATTTTGCTCCAAAATAAAAAAAATTTCTGGAATTTTGGCTCAAAATAAAGGGAATTTCTGTTTTTTGGCCCAAAATAAAGGGAATTTCTGCCTTTTGCCCCAAAATTAGGGGAATTTCTGTAATTTTGCTCCAAAATACGGGGAATTTCTGCCTTTTTGCCCGAAAATAACGGGGATGCATACCTTTTTGCCATATAAGGGAAATTTCTTCATTTTTGCTCCAAAATAAGGGGAATTTCTGCTTTTGCCTCTAAATAAGTGGAATTTCTGTCTTTTTCCCTCAAAACAAAGGGAATTTCTCTTATTTTTGCCCCAAAATAAGGGAAATATCTGACTTATTACCCTGAAATAAGTGAAATTTCTGCAATTTTGCCCCAAAATAAGGGAAATTTCTGCCTTTTTTCCCTAAAATAAGTGAAATTTCTGAAATTTTGCCACAGAATAAGTGAAATTTCTGCAATTTTGCCCGAAAATAAGGAAAATTTCTGCTATTTTGCCCCAATGTAAAGGAAATTTCTGCAATTTTGCCCCAAAATAAGGGGAATTTCTGACGGTTTGCTCCCGAAAAAAGGAAATTTTTCTGTCTTTTTGCCCTAAAATAAGGAGAATTTCTGCATTTTTGCCCAAAAATTATGAGAATTTCTGCAATTTTGCTTCAAAATACAGGGAATTTCTGCTTTTTATCCTGAAAGTAAAAGGAATGTATACCTTTTGCCACCAAAAAGGAAAATTTCTTCATTTTTGCCCCGAAATAAGAGGAATTTCTGCCTTTTTTTCTCAAAATAAGAGAAATTTCGAACTTTTTACACAAAAATAAACGGAATTTCTGTCTTTTGCCCCAAAATAAAGAAAATTTTGAATTATGCCCTGAAATAAGTGAAATTTCTGCAATTTTGCCCCAAAATAATAGAAATTTCTACTTTTTTGCCACAAAATAAGGGGAATTTCTGTCTTTTTGCCCCAAAATAAGGGAAATTTCTGCCTTTTTGCCCCCAAATAAAAGGAATTTCAGCCTTTTTACCTCAAAATAAGAGGAATTTCTGCATTTTTGCCACAAAATATTAAGAATTTCTGCATTTTTGCCACAAAATAAGAAAATTTCTGTCTTTTTCCCCTGAAATAAGAAAAATTTTTGCAATTTTGCCCCAAAATAAGTGAAATTTCTGCAATTTTGCTCCAAAATACAGGAAATTTCTAGAATTTTGCCCTAAATAAATAGAATTTCTGAGTTTTGCCCC
This sequence comes from Micromys minutus, assembly GCF_963924665.1. NCBI lineage: Eukaryota > Metazoa > Chordata > Mammalia > Rodentia > Muridae > Micromys > Micromys minutus. Next base: position 46,539 of record NW_027667601.1, read on the forward strand.
AAAATAAAGAGAATTTCTGTCTTTTTGCCACACCATATAGGGAATTTCTGCCTTTTTGCCCCACAACTAGGGGAATTTTTGCAATTTTGCTCCAAAATACGGAGAATTTCTGCCTTTTTGCCCGAAAATTATGGGAATGCATATATTTTTGCCATAAAAAGGGAAATTTCTTCATTTTTGCTAAAATATAAGGGGAATTTCTGCCTTTTTGCCCTCAAATAAGGGGAATTTCAGCCTTTTTACCTCAAAATAAGGGGAATTTTTGCATTTTTGCCACAAAATATTAGGAATTTCTGCCTTTTGCCCCAAAATAAGGGAAAATTCTGGAATTTGCCCCAAAATAAGTGGAATTTTTGCAATTTTGCCCCAAAATAAGGGAAATTTCTGGAATTTTGACCCAAAATATGTGGAATTTCTGAGTATTGCCCCAAAATAAAAAGAATTTCTGTCTTTTTGCTCCAACATATAGAGAATTTCTGCATTTTTGCCCCACAATTAAAGGAATTTCTGCAATTTTGCTCCAAAATACAGGGAATTTCTGCATTTTTGCCCGAAAATAAGGGGAATTTCTTACTTATTACCCTGAAATAAGTGAAATTTCTGCAATTTTGCCCCAAAATAAAGGAAATTTCTGCATTTTTGCCCTGAAATATATGAAATTTCTGCAATTTTACCCAAAAATATGGTGAATTTCTGCCTTTTTGCCCCAAAATAATGGGAATTTCTGCCTTTTTGCCCTAATATAAAAAAAATTTTGCTTTTTTTCTCTGAAATAAGTGAAATTTCTGCAATTTTGCCCCAATATAAGATAAATTTCTGCAATTTTTGACCATAATAAGGGAAATTTCTGCAATTTTACCCCAAAATAAGGGGATTTCTTCCTTTTTGCCCCAAAATAAAGGAAATTTCAGCTTTTTTACCTAAAAATAAGTGAAATTTCTGCAATTTTGCACCAAATAAGGGAAATTTCTGCAATTTTGCCCCAAAATAAGGTAAATTCCTGCAATTTTGCTCCAAAATAAAAAAAATTTCTGGAATTTTGGCTCAAAATAAAGGGAATTTCTGTTTTTTGGCCCAAAATAAAGGGAATTTCTGCCTTTTGCCCCAAAATTAGGGGAATTTCTGTAATTTTGCTCCAAAATACGGGGAATTTCTGCATTTTTGCCCGAAAATAACGGGGATGCATACCTTTTTGCCATATAAGGGAAATTTCTTCATTTTTGCTCCAAAATAAGGGGAATTTCTGCTTTTGCCTCTAAATAAGTGGAATTTCTGTCTTTTTCCCTCAAAACAAAGGGAATTTCTCTTATTTTTGCCCCAAAATAAGGGAAATATCTGACTTATTACCCTGAAATAAGTGAAATTTCTGCAATTTTGCCCCAAAATAAGGGAAATTTCTGCCTTTTTTCCCTAAAATAAGTGAAATTTCTAAAATTTTGCCACAAAATACGTGAAATTTCTGCAATTTTGCCCGAAAATAAGGAAAATTTCTGCTATTTTGCCCCAATGTAAAGGAAATTTCTGCAATTTTGCCCCAAAATAAGGGGAATTTCTGACGGTTTGCTCCCGAAAAAAGGAAATTTTTCTGTCTTTTTGCCCTAAAATAAGGAGAATTTCTGCATTTTTGCCCAAAAATTATGAGAATTTCTGCAATTTTGCTTCAAAATACAGGGAATTTCTGCTTTTTATCCTGAAAGTAAAAGGAATGTATACCTTTTGCCACCAAAAAGGAAAATTTCTTCATTTTTGCCCCGAAATAAGAGGAATTTCTGCCTTTTTTTCTCAAAATAAGAGAAATTTCGAACTTTTTACACAAAAATAAACGGAATTTCTGTCTTTTGCCCCAAAATAAAGAAAATTTTGAATTATGCCCTGAAATAAGTGAAATTTCTGCAATTTTGCCCCAAAATAATAGAAATTTCTACTTTTTTGCCACAAAATAAGGGGAATTTCTGTCTTTTTGCCCCAAAATAAGGGAAATTTCTGCCTTTTTGCCCCCAAATAAAAGGAATTTCAGCCTTTTTACCTCAAAATAAGAGGAATTTCTGCATTTTTGCCACAAAATATTAAGAATTTCTGCATTTTTGCCACAAAATAAGAAAATTTCTGTCTTTTTCCCCTGAAATAAGAAAAATTTTGCAATTTTGCCCCAAAATAAGTGAAATTTCTGCAATTTTGCTCCAAAATACAGGAAATTTCTAGAATTTTGCCCTAAATAAGTAGAATTTCTGAGTTTTGCCCCAAAATAAAGAGAATTTCTGTCTTTTTGCCACACCATATAGGGAATTTCTGCCTTTTTGCCCCAAAACTAGGGGAATTTTTGCAATTTTGCTCCAAAATACGGAGAATTTCTGCCTTTTTGCCCGAAAATTATGGGAATGCATATATTTTTGCCATAAAAAGGGAAATTTCTTCATTTTTGCTAAAATATAAGGGGAATTTCTGCCTTTTTGCCCCTAAATAAGTGGAATTTCTGTCTTTTTCCCTCAAAACAAAGGAAATTTCTATCTTTTTTGCCCCAAAATAAGGGGAATTTCTGACTTATTACCCTGAAATAAGTGAAATTTCTGCAATTTTGCCTCAAAATAAGCGAAATTTCTGCCTTTTTGCCCTCAAATAAGGGGAATTTCAGCCTTTTTACCACAAAATAAGGGGAATTTTTGCATTTTTGCCACAAAATATTAGGAATTTCTGCCTTTTGCCCCAAAATAAGGGAAAATTCTGGAATTTGCCCCAAAATAAGTGGAATTTTTGCAATTTTGCCCCAAAATAAGGGAAATTTCTGGAATTTTGCCCCAAAATATGTGGAATTTCTGAGTATTGCCCCAAAATAAAAAGAATTTCTGTCTTTTTGCCCCAACATATAGAGAATTTCTGCATTTTTGCCCCACAATTAAATGAATTTCTGCAATTTTGCTCCAAAATACAGGGAATTTCTGCATTTTTGCCCGAAAATAAGGGGAATTTCTTACTTATTACCCTGAAATAAGTGAAATTTCTGCAATTTTGCCCCAAAATAAAGGAAATTTCTGCATTTTTGCCCTGAAATATATGAAATTTCTGCAATTTTACCCAAAAATATGGTGAATTTCTGCCTTTTTGCCCCAAAATAATGGGAATTTCTGCCTTTTTGCCCTAATATAAAAAAAATTTTTGCTTTTTTTCTCTGAAATAAGTGAAATTTCTGCAATTTTGCCCCAATATAAAATAAATTTCTGCAATTTTTGACAATAATAAGGGAAATTTCTGCAATTTTACCCCAAAATAAGGGGATTTCTTCCTTTTTGCCCCAAAATAAAGGAAATTTCAGCTTTTTTACCTAAAAATAAGTGAAATTTCTGCAATTTTGCACCAAATAAGGGAAATTTCTGCAATTTTGCCCCAAAATAAGGTAAATTCCTGCAATTTTGCTCCAAAATAAAAAAAATTTCTGGAATTTTGGCTCAAAATAAAGGGAATTTCTGTTTTTTGGCCCAAAATAAAGGGAATTTGTGCCTTTTGCCCCAAAATTAGGGGAATTTCTGTAATTTTGCTCCAAAATACGGGGAATTTCTGCATTTTTGCCCGAAAATAACGGGGATGCATACCTTTTTGCCATATAAGGGAAATTTCTTCATTTTTGCTCCAAAATAAGGGGAATTTCTGCTTTTGCCTCTAAATAAGTGGAATTTCTGTCTTTTTCCTTCAAAACAAAGGGAATTTCTCTTATTTTTGCCCCAAAATAAGGGAAATATCTGACTTATTACCCTGAAATAAGTGAAATTTCTGCAATTTTGCCCCAAAATAAGGGAAATTTCTGCCTTTTTTCCCTAAAATATGTGAAATTTCTAAAATTTTGCCACAAAATACGTGAAATTTCTGCAATTTTGCCCGAAAATAAGGAAAATTTCTGCTATTTTGCCCCAATGTAAAGGAAATTTCTGCAATTTTGCCCCAAAATAAGGGGAATTTCTGACGGTTTGCTCCCGAAAAAAGGAAATTTTTCTGTCTTTTTGCCCTAAAATAAGGAGAATTTCTGCATTTTTGCCCAAAAATTATGAGAATTTCTGCAATTTTGCTTCAAAATACAGGGAATTTCTGCTTTTTATCCTGAAAGTAAAAGGAATGTATACCTTTTGCCACCAAAAAGGAAAATTTCTTCATTTTTGCCCCGAAATAAGAGGAATTTCTGCCTTTTTTTCTCAAAATAAGAGAAATTTCGAACTTTTTACACAAAAATAAACGGAATTTCTGTCTTTTGCCCCAAAATAAAGAAAATTTTGAATTATGCCCTGAAATAAGTGAAATTTCTGCAATTTTGCCCCAAAATAATAGAAATTTCTACTTTTTTGCCACAAAATAAGGGGAATTTCTGTCTTTTTGCCCCAAAATAAGGGAAATTTCTGCCTTTTTGCCCCCAAATAAAAGGAATTTCAGCCTTTTTACCTCAAAATAAGAGGAATTTCTGCATTTTTGCCACAAAATATTAAGAATTTCTGCATTTTTGCCACAAAATAAGAAAATTTCTGTCTTTTTCCCCTGAAATAAGAAAAATTTTTGCAATTTTGCCCCAAAATAAGTGAAATTTCTGCAATTTTGCTCCAAAATACAGGAAATTTCTAGAATTTTGCCCTAAATAAGTAGAATTTCTGAGTTTTGCCCCAAAATAAAGAGAATTTCTGTCTTTTTGCCACACCATATAGGGAATTTCTGCCTTTTTGCCCCACAACTAGGGGAATTTTTGCAATTTTGCTCCAAAATACGGAGAATTTCTGCCTTTTTGCCCGAAAATTATGGGAATGCATATATTTTTGCCATAAAAAGGGAAATTTCTTCATTTTTGCTAAAATATAAGGGGAATTTCTGCCTTTTTGCCCCTAAATAAGTGGAATTTCTGTCTTTTTCCCTCAAAACAAAGGAAATTTCTGTCTTTTTTGCCCCAAAATAAGGGGAATTTCTGACTTATTACCCTGAAATAAGTGAAATTTCTGCAATTTTGCCTCAAAATAAGCGAAATTTCTGCCTTTTTGCCCTCAAATAAGGGGAATTTCAGCCTTTTTACCTCAAAATAAGGGGAATTTTTGCATTTTTGCCACAAAATATTAGGAATTTCTGCCTTTTGCCCCAAAATAAGGTAAAATTCTGGAATTTGCCCCAAAATAAGTGGAATTTTTGCAATTTTGCCCCAAAATAAGGGAAATTTCTGGAATTTTGCCCCAAAATATGTGGAATTTCTGAGTATTGCCCCAAAATAAAAAGAATTTCTGTCTTTTTGCCCCAACATATAGAGAATTTCTGCATTTTTGCCCCACAATTAAAGGAATTTCTGCAATTTTGCTCCAAAATACAGGGAATTTCTGCATTTTTGCCCGAAAATAAGGGGAATTTCTTACTTATTACCCTGAAATAAGTGAAATTTCTGCAATTTTGCCCCAAAATAAAGGAAATTTCTGCATTTTTGCCCTGAAATATATGAAATTTGTGCAATTTTACCCCAAAATATGGTGAATTTCTGCCTTTTTGCCCCAAAATAATGGGAATTTCTGCCTTTTTGCCCTAATATAAAAAAAATTTTTGCTTTTTTTCTCTGAAATAAGTGAAATTTCTGCAATTTTGCCCCAATATAAGATAAATTTCTGCAATTTTTGACCATAATAAGGGAAATTTCTGCAATTTTACCCCAAAATAAGGGGATTTCTTCCTTTTTGCCCCAAAATAAAGGAAATTTCAGCTTTTTTACCTAAAAATAAGTGAAATTTCTGCAATTTTGCACCAAATAAGGGAAATTTCTGCAATTTTGCCCCAAAATAAGGTAAATTCCTGCAATTTTGCTCCAAAATAAAAAAAATTTCTGGAATTTTGGCTCAAAATAAAGGGAATTTCTGTTTTTTGGCCAAAATAAAGGGAATTTCTGCCTTTTGCCCCAAAATTAGGGGAATTTCTGTAATTTTGCTCCAAAATACGGGGAATTTCTGCCTTTCTGCCCGAAAATTACGGGGATGCATACCTTTTTGCCATATAAGGAAAATTTCTTCATTTTTGCTCCAAAATAAGGGGAATTTCTGCCTTTTTACCTCTAAATAAGTGGAATTTCTGTCTTTTTCCCTAAAAACAAAGGGAATTTCTCTTATTTTTGCCCCAAAATAAGGGAAATATCTGACTTATTACCCTGTAAAAAGTGAAATTTTTGCAATTTTGCCCCAAAATAAGGGAAATTTCTGCCTTTTTTCCCTAAAATAAGTGAAATTTCTGAAATTTTGCCACAGAATAAGTGAAATTTCTGCAATTTTGCCCGAAAATAAGGAAAATTTCTGCTATTTTGCCCCAATGTAAAGGAAATTTCTGCAATTTTGCCCCAAAATAAGGGGAATTTCTGACGGTTTGCTCCCGAAAAAAGGAGATTTTTCTGTCTTTTTGCCCCAAAATAAGGAGAATTTGTGCATTTTTGCCCAAAAATTATGAGAATTTCTGCAATTTTGCTTCACAATACGGGGAATTTCTGCTTTTTATCCCGAAAGTAAAAGGAATGTATACCTTTTGCCACAAAAAAGGAAAATTTCTTCATTTTTGCCCCGAAATAAGAGGAATTTCTGCCTTTTTTCCTCAAATAAGAGAAATTTCGAACTTTTTACCCAAAAATAAACGGAATTTCTGTCTTTTGCCCCAAAATAAAATAAAATTTTGAATTATGCCCTGAAATAAGTGAAATTTCTGCAATATTGCCCCAAAATAAAAGAAATTTCTGCTTTTTTTGCCACAAAATAAGGGGAATTTCTGTCTTTTTGCCCCAAAATAAGGGAAATTTCTGCCTTTTTGCCCCCAAATAAAAGGAATTTCAGCCTTTTTACCTCAAAATAAGAGGAATTTCTGCATTTTTGCCACAAAATATTAAGAATTTCTGCATTTTTGCCACAAAATAAGAAAATTTCTTTCTTTTTCCCCTGAAATAAGTAAAATTTCTGCAATTTTGCCCCAAAATAAGTGAAATTTCTGCAATTTTGCTCCAAAATACGGGAAATTTCTGGAATTTTGCCCCAAAATAAGTAGAATTTCTGAGTTTTGCCCCAAAATAAGGAGAATTTCTGTCTTTTTGCCACACCATATAGGGAATTTCTGCCTTTTTGCCCCACAATTAGGGGAATTTTTGCAATTTTGCTCCAAAATACGGAGAATTTCTGCCTTTTTGCCCGAAAATAATGGGAATGCATATATTTTTGCCATAAAAAGGGAAATTTCTTCATTTTTGCTAAAATATAAGGGGAATTTCTGACTTTTTGCCCCTAAATAAGTGGAATTTCTGTCTTTTTCCCTCAAAACAAAGGAAATTTCTGTCTTTTTTGCCCCAAAATAAGGGGAATTTCTGAGTTATTACCCTGAAATAAGTGAAATTTCTGCAATTTTGCCTCAAAATAAGCGAAATTTCTGCCTTTTTGCCCTCAAATAAGGGGAATTTCAGCCTTTTTACCTCAAAATAAGTGGAATTTTTGCATTTTTGCCACAAAATATTAGGAATTTCTGCCTTTTGCCCCAAAATAAGGGAAAATTCTGGAATTTGCCCCAAAATAAGTGAAATTTTTGCAATTTTGCAACAAAATAAGGGAAATTTCTGAAATTTTGCCACAGAATAAGTGAAATTTCTGCAATTTTGCCCGAAAATAAGGAAAATTTCTGCTATTTTGCCCCAATGTAAAGGAAATTTCTGCAATTTTGCCCCAAAATAAGGGGAATTTCTGACGGTTTGCTCCCGAAAAAAGGAGATTTTTCTGTCTTTTTGCCCCAAAATAAGGAGAATTTGTGCATTTTTGCCCAAAAATTATGAGAATTTCTGCAATTTTGCTTCACAATACGGGGAATTTCTGCTTTTTATCACGAAAGTAAAAGGAATGTATACCTTTTGCCACAAAAAAAGGAAAATTTCTTCATTTTTGCCCCGAAATAAGAGGAATTTCTGCCTTTTTTCCTCAAAATAAGAGAAATTTCGAACTTTTTACCCAAAAATAAACGGAATTTCTGTCTTTTGCCCCAAAATAAAAGAAAATTTTGAATTATGCCCTGAAATAAGTGAAATTTCTGCAATTTTGCCCCAAAATAAAAGAAATTTCTGCTTTTTTGCCACAAAATAAGGGGAATTTCTGTCTTTTTGCCCCAAAATAAGGGAAATTTCTGCCTTTTTGCCCCCAAATAAAAGGAATTTCAGCCTTTTTACCTCAAAATAAGAGGAATTTCTGCATTGTTGCCACAAAATATTAAGAATTTCTGCATTTTTGCCACAAAATAAGAAAATTTCTGTCTTTTTCCCCTGAAATAAGTAAAATTTCTGCAATTTTGCCCCAAAATAAGTGAAATTTCTGCCATTTTGCTCAAAAATACGGGAAATTTCTGGAATTTTGCCCCAAAATAAGTAGAATTTCTGAGTTTTGCCCCAAAATAAGGAGAATTTCTGTCTTTTTGCCACACCATATAGGGAATTTCTGCCTTTTTGCCCCACAATTAGGGGAATTTTTGCAATTTTGCTCCAAAATACGGAGAATTTCTGTCTTTTTGCCCGAAAATAATGGGAATGCATATATTTTTGCCATAAAAAGGGAAATTTCTTCATTTTTGCTAAAATATAAAAGGAATTTCTGACTTTTTGCCCCTAAATAAGTGGAATTTCTGTCTTTTTCCCTCAAAACAAAGGAAATTTCTGTCTTTTTTGCCCCAAAATAAGGGGAATTTCTGAGTTATTACCCTGAAATAAGTGAAATTTCTGCAATTTTGCCTCAAAATAAGCGAAATTTCTGCCTTTTTGCCCTCAAATAAGGGGAATTTCAGCCTTTTTACCTCAAAATAAGTGGAATTTTTGCATTTTTGCCACAAAATATTAGGAATTTCTGCCTTTTGCCCCAAAATAAGGGAAAATTCTGGAATTTGCCCCAAAATAAGTGAAATTTTTGCAATTTTGCCCCAAAATAAGGGAAATTTCTGGAATTTTGCCCCAAAATATGTGGAATTTCTGAGTATTGCCCCAAAATAAAAAGAATATCTGTCTTTTTGCCCCAACATATAGAGAATTTCTGCATTTTTGCCCCACAATTAAAGGAATTTCTGCAATTTTGCTCCAAAATACAGGGAATTTCTGCATTTTTGCCCGAAAATAAGGGGAATTTCTTACTTATTACCTTGAAATAAGTGAAATTTCTGCAATTTTGCCCCAAAATAAAGGAAATTTCTGCATTTTTGCCCTGAATTATATGAAATTTCTGCAATTTTACTCCAAAATATGGTGAATTTCTGCCTTTTTGCCCCAAAATAATGGGAATTTCTGCCTTTTTGCCCTAATATAAAAAAAATTTTTGCTTTTTTTCTCTGAAATAAGTGAAATTTCTGCAATTTTGCCCCAATATAAGATAAATTTCTGCAATTTTTGACCACAATAAGGGAAATTTCTGCAATTTTACCCCAAAATAAGGTGATTTCTTCCTTTTTGCCCCAAAATAAAGGAAATTTTAGCTTTTTTACCTAAAAATAAGTGAAATTTCTGCAATTTTGCACGAAATAAGGGAAATTTCTGCAATTTTGCCCCAAAATAAGGCAAATTCCTGGAATTTTGCTCCAAAATAAAAAAAATTTCTGGAATTTTGGCTCAAAATAAAGGGAATTTCTGTTTTTTGGCCCAAAATAAAGGGAATTTTTGCCTTTTGCCCTTAAATTAGGGGAATTTCTGTAATTTTGCTCCAAAATACGGGGAATTTCTGCCTTTCTGCCCGAAAATAACGGGGATGCATACCTTTTTGCCATATAAGGAAAATTTCTTCATTTTTGCTCCAAAATAAGGGGAATTTCTCCCTTTTTGCCTCTAAATAAGTGGAATTTCTGTCTTTTTCCCTCAGAACAAAGGGAATTTCTCTTATTTTTGCCCCAAAATAAGGGAATTATCTGACTTAGTACCCTGAAATAAGTGAAATTTCTGCAATTTTGCCCCAAAATAAGGGAAATTTCTGCCTTTTTTCCCTAAAATAAGTGAAATTTCTGAAATTTTGCCACAAAATAAGTGAAATTTCTGCAATTTTGCCCGAAAATAAGGAAAATTTCTGCTATTTTGCCCCAATGTAAAGGAAATTTCTGCAATTTTGCCCCAAAATAAGGGGAATTTCTGACGGTTTGCTCCCGAAAAAAGGAGATTTTTCTGTCTTTTTGCCCCAAAATAAGGAGAATTTCTGCATTTTTGCCCAAAAATTATGAGAATTTCTGCAATTTTGCTTCAAAATACGGGGAATTTCTGCTTTTTATCCCGAAAGTAAAAGGAATGTATACCTTTTGCCACAAAAAAGGAAAATTTCTTCATTTTTGCCCCGAAATAAGAGGAATTTCTGCCTTTTTTCCTCAAAATAAGAGAAATTTCGAACTTTTTACCCAAAAATAAACGGAATTTCTGTCTTTTGCCCCAAAATAAAAGAAAATTTTGAATTATGCCCTGAAATAAGTGAAATTTCTGCAATTTTGCCCCAAAATAAAAGAAATTTCTGCTTTTTTGCCACAAAATAAGGGGAATTTCTGTCTTTTTGCCCCAAAATAAGGGAAATTTCTGCCTTTTTGCCCCCAAAAAAAAGGAATTTCAGCCTTTTTACCTCAAAATAAGAGGAATTTCTGCATTTTTGCCACAAAATATTAAGAATTTCTGCATTTTTGCCACAAAATAAGAAAATTTCTGTCTTTTTCCCCTGAAATAAGTAAAATTTCTGCAATTTTGCCCCAAAATAAGTGAAATTTCTGCAATTTTGCTCCAAAATACGGGAAATTTCTAGAATTTTGCCCGAAAATAAGTGGAATTTCTGAGTTTTGTCCCAAAATAAGGAGAATTTCCGTCTTTTTGCCCCACCATATAGGGAATTTCTGCCATTTTGCCCCACAATTAGGGGAATTTTTGCTCTTTTGCTCCAAAATACGGAGAATTTCTGCCTTTTTGCCCGAAAATAATGGGAATGCATATATTTTTGCCATAAAAAGGGAAATTTCTTCATTTTTGCTAAAATATAAGGGGAATTTCTGACTTTTTGCCCCTAAATAAGTGGAATTTCTGTCTTTTTCCCTCAAAACAAAGGAAATTTCTGTTTTTTTTGCCCCAAAATAAGTGGAATTTCTGACTTATTACCCTGAAATAAGTGAAATTTCTGCAATTTTGCCTCAAAATAAGCGAAATTTCTGCCTTTTTGCCCTCAAATAAGGGGAATTTCAGCCTTTTTACCTCAAAATAAGGGGAATTTTTGCATTTTTGCCACAAAATATTAGGAATTTCTGCCTTTTGCCCCAAAATAAGGGAAAATTCTGGAATTTGCCCCAAAATAAGTGGAATTTTTGCAATTTTGCCCCAAAATAAGAGAAATTTCTGGAATTTTGCCCCAAAATATGTGGAATTTCTAAGTATTGCCCCAAAATAAAAAGAATTTCTGTCTTTTTGCCCCAACATATAGAGAATTTCTGCATTTTTGCCCCACAATTAAAGGAATTTCTGCAATTTTGCTCCAAAATACAGGGAATTTCTGCATTTTTGCCCGAAAATAAGGGGAATTTCTTACTTATTACCCTGAAATAAGTGAAATTTCTGCAATTTTGCCCCAAAATAAAGGAAATTTCTGCATTTTTGCTCTGAATTATATGAAATTTCTGCAATTTTACCCCAAAATATGGTGAATTTCTGCCTTTTTGCCCCAAAATAATGGGAATTTCTGCCTTTTTGCCCTAATATAAAAAAATTTTTGCTTTTTTTCTCTGAAATAAGTGAAATTTCTGCAATTTTGCCCCAATATAAGATAAATTTCTGCAATTTTTGACCATAATAATGGAAATTTCTGCAATTTTACCCGAAAATAAGGGGATTTCTTCCTTTTTGCCCCAAAATAAAGGAAATTTCAGCTTTTTTACCTAAAAATAAGTGAAATTTCTGCAATTTTGCACCAAATAAGGGAAATTTCTGCAATTTTGCCCCAAAATAAGGTAAATTCCTGCAATTTTGCTCCAAAATAAAAAAAATTTCTGGAATTTTGGCTCAAAATAAAGGGAATTTCTGCCTTTTGCCCCAAAATTAGGGGAATTTCTATAATTTTGCTCCAAAATACGGGGAATTTCTGCCTTTCTGCCCGAAAATAACGGGGATGCATACCTTTTTGCCATATAAGGAAAATTTCTTCATTTTTGCTCCAAAATAAGGGGAATTTCTGCCTTTTTGCCTCTAAATAAGTGGAATTTCTGTCTTTTTCCCTCAAAACAAAGGGAATTTCTCTTATTTTTGCCCCAAAATAAGGGAAATATCTGACTTATTACCCTGAAATAAGTGAAATTTCTGCAATTTTGCCCCAAAATAAGGGAAATTTCTATCTTTTTTCCCTAAAATAAGTGAAATTTCTGAAATTTTGCCACAAAATAAGTGAAATTTCTGCAATTTTGCCCGAAAATAAGGAAAATTTCTGCTATTTTGCCCCAATGTAAAGGAAATTTCTGCAATTTTGCCCCAAAATAAGGGGAATTTCTGACGGTTTGCTCCCGAAAAAAGGAGATATTTCTGTCTTTTTGCCCCAAAATAAGGAGAATTTGTGCATTTTTGCCCAAAAATTATGAGAATTTCTGCAATTTTGCTTCATAATACTTGGAATTTTTGCTTTTTATCCCGAAAGTAAAAGGAATGTATACCTTTTGCCACAAAAAAGGAAAATTTCTTCATTTTTGCCCCAAAATAAGAGGAATTTCTGCCTTTTTTCCTCAAAATAAGAGAAATTTCGAACTTTTTACCAAAAAATAAACGGAATTTCTGTCTTTTGCCCCAAAATAAAAGAAAATTTTGAATTATGCCCTGAAATAAGTGAAATTTCTGCAATTTTGCACCAAAATAAAAGAAATTTCTGCTTTTTTGCCAAAAAATAAGGGGAATTTCTGTCTTTTTGCCCCAAAATAAGGGAAATTTCTGCCTTTTTGCCCCCAAATAAAAGGAATTTCAGCCTTTTTACCTCAAAATAAGAGGAATTTCTGCATTGTTGCCACAAAATATTAAGAATTTCTGCATTTTTGCCACAAAATAAAAAAATTTCTGTCTTTTTCCCCTGAAATAAGTAAAATTTCTGCAATTTTGCCCCAAAATAAGTGAAATTTCTGCAATTTTGCTCCAAAATACGGGAAATTTCTGGAATTTTGCCCCAAAATAAGTAGAATTTCTGAGTTTTGCCCCAAAATAAGGAGAATTTCTGTCTTTTTGCCACACCATATAGGGAATTTGTGCCTTTTAGCCCCACAATTAGGGGAATTTTTGCAATTTTGCTCCAAAATACGGAGAATTTCTGCCTTTTTGCCCGAAAATAATGGGAATGCATATATTTTTGCCATAAAAAGGGAAATTTCTTCATTTTTGCTAAAATATAAGGGGAATTTCTGCCTTTTTGCCCCTAAATAAGTGGAATTTCTGTCTTTTTCCCTCAAAACAAAGGAAATTTCTGTCTTTTTTGCCCCAAAATAAGGGGAATTTCTGAGTTATTACCCTGAAATAAGTGAAATTTCTGCAATTTTGCCTCAAAATAAGCGAAATTTCTGCCTTTTTGCCCTCAAATAAGGGGAATTTCAGCCTTTTTACCTCAAAATAAGTGGAATTTTTGCATTTTTGCCACAAAATATTAGGAATTTCTGCCTTTTGCCCCAAAATAAGGGAAAATTCTGGAATTTGCCCCAAAATAAGTGAAATTTTTGCAATTTTGCCCCAAAATAAGGGAAATTTCTGGAATTTTGCCCCAAAATATGTGGAATTTCTGAGTATTGCCCCAAAATAAAAAGAATATCTGTCTTTTTGCCCCAACATATAGAGAATTTCTGCATTTTTGCCCCACAATTAAAGGAATTTCTGCAATTTTGCTCCAAAATACAGGGAATTTCTGCATTTTTGCCCGAAAATAAGGGGAATTTCTTACTTATTACCTTGAAATAAGTGAAATTTCTGCAATTTTGCCCCAAAATAAAGGAAATTTCTGCATTTTTGCCCTGAATTATATGAAATTTCTGCAATTTTACTCCAAAATATGGTGAATTTCTGCCTTTTTGCCCCAAAATAATGGGAATTTCTGCCTTTTTGCCCTAATATAAAAAAAATTTTTGCTTTTTTTCTCTGAAATAAGTGAAATTTCTGCAATTTTGCCCCAATATAAGATAAATTTCTGCAATTTTTGACCACAATAAGGGAAATTTCTGCAATTTTACCCCAAAATAAGGTGATTTCTTCCTTTTTGCCCCAAAATAAAGGAAATTTTAGCTTTTTTACCTAAAAATAAGTAAAATTTCTGCAATTTTGCACGAAATAAGGGAAATTTCTGCAATTTTGCCCCAAAATAAGGTAAATTCCTGGAATTTTGCTCCAAAATAAAAAAAATTTCTGGAATTTTGGCTCAAAATAAAGGGAATTTCTGTTTTTTGGCCCAAAATAAAGGGAATTTCTGCCTTTTGCCCTTAAATTAGGGGAATTTCTGTAATTTTGCTCCAAAATACGGGGAATTTCTGCCTTTCTGCCCGAAAATAACGGGGATGCATACCTTTTTGCCATATAAGGAAAATTTCTTCATTTTTGCTCCAAAATAAGGGGAATTTCTCCCTTTTTGCCTCTAAATAAGTGGAATTTCTGTCTTTTTCCCTAAGAACAAAGGGAATTGCTCTTATTTTTGCCCCAAAATAAGGGAATTATCTGACTTAGTACCCTGAAATAAGTGAAATTTCTGCAATTTTGCCCCAAAATAAGGGAAATTTCTGCCTTTTTTCCCTAAAATAAGTGAAATTTCTGAAATTTTGCCACAAAATAAGTGAAATTTCTGCAATTTTGCCCGAAAATAAGGAAAATTTCTGCTATTTTGCCCCAATGTAAAGGAAATTTCTGCAATTTTGCCCCAAAATAAGGGGAATTTCTGACGGTTTGCTCCCGAAAAAAGGAGATTTTTCTGTCTTTTTGCCCCAAAATAAGGAGAATTTCTGCATTTTTGCCCAAAAATTATGAGAATTTCTGCAATTTTGCTTCAAAATACGGGGAATTTCTGCTTTTTATCCCGAAAGTAAAAGGAATGTATACCTTTTGCCACAAAAAAGGAAAATTTCTTCATTTTTGCCCCGAAATAAGAGGAATTTCTGCCTTTTTTCCTCAAAATAAGAGAAATTTCGAACTTTTTACCCAAAAATAAACGGAATTTCTGTCTTTTGCCCCAAAATAAAAGAAAATTTTGAATTATGCCCTGAAATAAGTGAAATTTCTGCAATTTTGCCCAAAAATAAAAGAAATTTCTGCTTTTTTGCCAAAAAATAAGGGGAATTTCTGTCTTTTTGCCCCAAAATAAGGGAAATTTCTGCCTTTTTGCCCCCCAAAAAAAGGAATTTCAGCCTTTTTACCTCAAAATAAGAGGAATTTCTGCATTTTTGCCACAAAATATTAAGAATTTCTGCATTTTTGCCACAAAATAAGAAAATTTCTGTCTTTTTTCCCTGAAATAAGTAAAATTTCTGCAATTTTGCCCCAAAATAAGTGAAATTTCTGCAATTTTGCTCCAAAATACGGGAAATTTCTAGAATTTTGCCCGAAAATAAGTGGAATTTCTGAGTTTTGTCCCAAAATAAGGAGAATTTCCGTCTTTTTGCCCCACCATATAGGGAATTTCTGCCATTTTGCCCCACAATTAGGGGAATTTTTGCTCTTTTGCTCCAAAATACGGAGAATTTCTGCCTTTTTGCCCGAAAATAATGGGAATGCATATATTTTTGCCATAAAAAGGGAAATTTCTTCATTTTTGCTAAAATATAAGGGGAATTTCTGACTTTTTGCCCCTAAATAAGTGGAATTTCTGTCTTTTTCCCTCAAAACAAAGGAAATTTCTGTCTTTTTTGCCCCAAAATAAGTGGAATTTCTGACTTATTACCCTGAAATAAGTGAAATTTCTGCAATTTTGCCTCAAAATAAGCGAAATTTCTGCCTTTTTGCCCTCAAATAAGGGGAATTTCAGCCTTTTTACCTCAAAATAAGGGGAATTTTTGCATTTTTGCCACAAAATATTAGGAATTTCTGCCTTTTGCCCCAAAATAAGGGAAAATTCTGGAATTTGCCCCAAAATAAGTGGAATTTTTGCAATTTTGCCCCAAAATAAGAGAAATTTCTGGAATTTTGCCCCAAAATATGTGGAATTTCTAAGTATTGCCCCAAAATAAAAAGAATTTCTGTCTTTTTGCCCCAACATATAGAGAATTTCTGCATTTTTGCCCCACAATTAAAGGAATTTCTGCAATTTTGCTCCAAAATACAGGGAATTTCTGCATTTTTGCCCGAAAATAAGGGGAATTTCTTACTTATTACCCTGAAATAAGTGAAATTTCTGCAATTTTGCCCCAAAATAAAGGAAATTTCTGCATTTTTGCTCTGAATTATATGAAATTTCTGCAATTTTACCCCAAAATATGGTGAATTTCTGCCTTTTTGCCCCAAAATAATGGGAATTTCTGCCTTTTTGCCCTAATATAAAAAAATTTTTGCTTTTTTTCTCTGAAATAAGTGAAATTTCTGCAATTTTGCCCCAATATAAGATAAATTTCTGCAATTTTTGACCATAATAATGGAAATTTCTGCAATTTTACCCGAAAATAAGGGGATTTCTTCCTTTTTGCCCCAAAATAAAGGAAATTTCAGCTTTTTTACCTAAAAATAAGTGAAATTTCTGCAATTTTGCACCAAATAAGGGAAATTTCTGCAATTTTGCCCCAAAATAAGGTAAATTCCTGCAATTTTGCTCCAAAATAAAAAAAATTTCTGGAATTTTGGCTCAAAATAAAGGGAATTTCTGCCTTTTGCCCCAAAATTAGGGGAATTTCTATAATTTTGCTCCAAAATACGGGGAATTTCTGCCTTTCTGCCCGAAAATAACGGGGATGCATACCTTTTTGCCATATAAGGAAAATTTCTTCATTTTTGCTCCAAAATAAGGGGAATTTCTGCCTTTTTGCCTCTAAATAAGTGGAATTTCTCTCTTTTTCCCTCAAAACAAAGGGAATTTCTCTTATTTTTGCCCCAAAATAAGGGAAATATCTGACTTATTACCCTGAAATAAGTGAAATTTCTGCAATTTTGCCCCAAAATAAGGGAAATTTCTATCTTTTTTCCCTAAAATAAGTGAAATTTCTGAAATTTTGCCACAAAATAAGTGAAATTTCTGCAATTTTGCCCGAAAATAAGGAAAATTTCTGCTATTTTGCCCCAATGTAAAGGAAATTTCTGCAATTTTGCCCCAAAATAAGGGGAATTTCTGACGGTTTGCTCCCGAAAAAAGGAGATATTTCTGTCTTTTTGCCCCAAAATAAGGAGAATTTGTGCATTTTTGCCCAAAAATTATGAGAATTTCTGCAATTTTGCTTCATAATACTTGGAATTTTTGCTTTTTATCCCGAAAGTAAAAGGAATGTATACCTTTTGCCACAAAAAAGGAAAATTTCTTCATTTTTGCCCCAAAATAAGAGGAATTTCTGCCTTTTTTCCTCAAAATAAGAGAAATTTCGAACTTTTTACCAAAAAATAAACGGAATTTCTGTCTTTTGCCCCAAAATAAAAGAAAATTTTGAATTATGCCCTGAAATAAGTGAAATTTCTGCAATTTTGCACCAAAATAAAAGAAATTTCTGCTTTTTTGCCAAAAAATAAGGGGAATTTCTGTCTTTTTGCCCCAAAATAAGGGAAATTTCTGCCTTTTTGCCCCCAAATAAAAGGAATTTCAGCCTTTTTACCTCAAAATAAGAGGAATTTCTGCATTGTTGCCACAAAATATTAAGAATTTCTGCATTTTTGCCACAAAATAAAAAAATTTCTGTCTTTTTCCCCTGAAATAAGTAAAATTTCTGCAATTTTGCCCCAAAATAAGTGAAATTTCTGCAATTTTGCTCCAAAATACGGGAAATTTCTGGAATTTTGCCCCAAAATAAGTAGAATTTCTGAGTTTTGCCCCAAAATAAGGAGAATTTCTGTCTTTTTGCCACACCATATAGGGAATTTGTGCCTTTTAGCCCCACAATTAGGGGAATTTTTGCAATTTTGCTCCAAAATACGGAGAATTTCTGCCTTTTTGCCCGAAAATAATGGGAATGCATATATTTTTGCCATAAAAAGGGAAATTTCTTCATTTTTGCTAAAATATAAGGGGAATTTCTGCCTTTTTGCCCCTAAATAAGTGGAATTTCTGTCTTTTTCCCTCAAAACAAAGGAAATTTCTGTCTTTTTTGCCCCAAAATAAGGGGAATTTCTGAGTTATTACCCTGAAATAAGTGAAATTTCTGCAATTTTGCCTCAAAATAAGCGAAATTTCTGCCTTTTTGCCCTCAAATAAGGGGAATTTCAGCCTTTTTACCTCAAAATAAGTGGAATTTTTGCATTTTTGCCACAAAATATTAGGAATTTCTGCCTTTTGCCCCAAAATAAGGGAAAATTCTGGAATTTGCCCCAAAATAAGTGAAATTTTTGCAATTTTGCCCCAAAATAAGGGAAATTTCTGGAATTTTGCCCCAAAATATGTGGAATTTCTGAGTATTGCCCCAAAATAAAAAGAATATCTGTCTTTTTGCCCCAACATATAGAGAATTTCTGCATTTTTGCCCCACAATTAAAGGAATTTCTGCAATTTTGCTCCAAAATACAGGGAATTTCTGCATTTTTGCCCGAAAATAAGGGGAATTTCTTACTTATTACCTTGAAATAAGTGAAATTTCTGCAATTTTGCCCCAAAATAAAGGAAATTTCTGCATTTTTGCCCTGAATTATATGAAATTTCTGCAATTTTACTCCAAAATATGGTGAATTTCTGCCTTTTTGCCCCAAAATAATGGGAATTTCTGCCTTTTTGCCCTAATATAAAAAAAATTTTTGCTTTTTTTCTCTGAAATAAGTGAAATTTCTGCAATTTTGCCCCAATATAAGATAAATTTCTGCAATTTTTGACCACAATAAGGGAAATTTCTGCAATTTTACCCCAAAATAAGGTGATTTCTTCCTTTTTGCCCCAAAATAAAGGAAATTTCAGCTTTTTTACCTAAAAATAAGTAAAATTTCTGCAATTTTGCACGAAATAAGGGAAATTTCTGCAATTTTGCCCCAAAATAAGGTAAATTCCTGGAATTTTGCTCCAAAATAAAAAAAATTTCTGGAATTTTGGCTCAAAATAAAGGGAATTTCTGTTTTTTGGCCCAAAATAAAGGGAATTTCTGCCTTTTGCCCTTAAATTAGGGGAATTTCTGTAATTTTGCTCCAAAATACGGGGAATTTCTGCCTTTCTGCCCGAAAATAACGGGGATGCATACCTTTTTGCCATATAAGGAAAATTTCTTCATTTTTGCTCCAAAATAAGGGGAATTTCTCCCTTTTTGCCTCTAAATAAGTGGAATTTCTGTCTTTTTCCCTAAGAACAAAGGGAATTGCTCTTATTTTTGCCCCAAAATAAGGGAATTATCTGACTTAGTACCCTGAAATAAGTGAAATTTCTGCAATTTTGCCCCAAAATAAGGGAAATTTCTGCCTTTTTTCCCTAAAATAAGTGAAATTTCTGAAATTTTGCCACAAAATAAGTGAAATTTCTGCAATTTTGCCCGAAAATAAGGAAAATTTCTGCTATTTTGCCCCAATGTAAAGGAAATTTCTGCAATTTTGCCCCAAAATAAGGGGAATTTCTGACGGTTTGCTCCCGAAAAAAGGAGATTTTTCTGTCTTTTTGCCCCAAAATAAGGAGAATTTCTGCATTTTTGCCCAAAAATTATGAGAATTTCTGCAATTTTGCTTCAAAATACGGGGAATTTCTGCTTTTTATCCCGAAAGTAAAAGGAATGTATACCTTTTGCCACAAAAAAGGAAAATTTCTTCATTTTTGCCCCGAAATAAGAGGAATTTCTGCCTTTTTTCCTCAAAATAAGAGAAATTTCGAACTTTTTACCCAAAAATAAACGGAATTTCTGTCTTTTGCCCCAAAATAAAAGAAAATTTTGAATTATGCCCTGAAATAAGTGAAATTTCTGCAATTTTGCCCAAAAATAAAAGAAATTTCTGCTTTTTTGCCAAAAAATAAGGGGAATTTCTGTCTTTTTGCCCCAAAATAAGGGAAATTTCTGCCTTTTTGCCCCCCAAAAAAAGGAATTTCAGCCTTTTTACCTCAAAATAAGAGGAATTTCTGCATTTTTGCCACAAAATATTAAGAATTTCTGCATTTTTGCCACAAAATAAGAAAATTTCTGTCTTTTTCCCCTGAAATAAGTAAAATTTCTGCAATTTTGCCCCAAAATAAGTGAAATTTCTGCAATTTTGCTCCAAAATACGGGAAATTTCTAGAATTTTGCCCGAAAATAAGTGGAATTTCTGAGTTTTGTCCCAAAATAAGGAGAATTTCCGTCTTTTTGCCCCACCATATAGGGAATTTCTGCCATTTTGCCCCACAATTAGGGGAATTTTTGCTCTTTTGCTCCAAAATACGGAGAATTTCTGCCTTTTTGCCCGAAAATAATGGGAATGCATATATTTTTGCCATAAAAAGGGAAATTTCTTCATTTTTGCTAAAATATAAGGGGAATTTCTGACTTTTTGCCCCTAAATAAGTGGAATTTCTGTCTTTTTCCCTCAAAACAAAGGAAATTTCTGTCTTTTTTGCCCCAAAATAAGTGGAATTTCTGACTTATTACCCTGAAATAAGTGAAATTTCTGCAATTTTGCCTCAAAATAAGCGAAATTTCTGCCTTTTTGCCCTCAAATAAGGGGAATTTCAGCCTTTTTACCTCAAAATAAGGGGAATTTTTGCATTTTTGCCACAAAATATTAGGAATTTCTGCCTTTTGCCCCAAAATAAGGGAAAATTCTGGAATTTGCCCCAAAATAAGTGGAATTTTTGCAATTTTGCCCCAAAATAAGAGAAATTTCTGGAATTTTGCCCCAAAATATGTGGAATTTCTAAGTATTGCCCCAAAATAAAAAGAATTTCTGTCTTTTTGCCCCAACATATAGAGAATTTCTGCATTTTTGCCCCACAATTAAAGGAATTTCTGCAATTTTGCTCCAAAATACAGGGAATTTCTGCATTTTTGCCCGAAAATAAGGGGAATTTCTTACTTATTACCCTGAAATAAGTGAAATTTCTGCAATTTTGCCCCAAAATAAAGGAAATTTCTGCATTTTTGCTCTGAATTATATGAAATTTCTGCAATTTTACCCCAAAATATGGTGAATTTCTGCCTTTTTGCCCCAAAATAATGGGAATTTCTGCCTTTTTGCCCTAATATAAAAAAATTTTTGCTTTTTTTCTCTGAAATAAGTGAAATTTCTGCAATTTTGCCCCAATATAAGATAAATTTCTGCAATTTTTGACCATAATAATGGAAATTTCTGCAATTTTACCCGAAAATAAGGGGATTTCTTCCTTTTTGCCCCAAAATAAAGGAAATTTCAGCTTTTTTACCTAAAAATAAGTGAAATTTCTGCAATTTTGCACCAAATAAGGGAAATTTCTGCAATTTTGCCCCAAAATAAGGTAAATTCCTGCAATTTTGCTCCAAAATAAAAAAAATTTCTGGAATTTTGGCTCAAAATAAAGGGAATTTCTGCCTTTTGCCCCAAAATTAGGGGAATTTCTATAATTTTGCTCCAAAATACGGGGAATTTCTGCCTTTCTGCCCGAAAATAACGGGGATGCATACCTTTTTGCCATATAAGGAAAATTTCTTCATTTTTGCTCCAAAATAAGGGGAATTTCTGCCTTTTTGCCTCTAAATAAGTGGAATTTCTCTCTTTTTCCCTCAAAACAAAGGGAATTTCTCTTATTTTTGCCCCAAAATAAGGGAAATATCTGACTTATTACCCTGAAATAAGTGAAATTTCTGCAATTTTGCCCCAAAATAAGGGAAATTTCTATCTTTTTTCCCTAAAATAAGTGAAATTTCTGAAATTTTGCCACAAAATAAGTGAAATTTCTGCAATTTTGCCCGAAAATAAGGAAAATTTCTGCTATTTTGCCCCAATGTAAAGGAAATTTCTGCAATTTTGCCCCAAAATAAGGGGAATTTCTGACGGTTTGCTCCCGAAAAAAGGAGATATTTCTGTCTTTTTGCCCCAAAATAAGGAGAATTTGTGCATTTTTGCCCAAAAATTATGAGAATTTCTGCAATTTTGCTTCATAATACTTGGAATTTTTGCTTTTTATCCCGAAAGTAAAAGGAATGTATACCTTTTGCCACAAAAAAGGAAAATTTCTTCATTTTTGCCCCAAAATAAGAGGAATTTCTGCCTTTTTTCCTCAAAATAAGAGAAATTTCGAACTTTTTACCAAAAAATAAACGGAATTTCTGTCTTTTGCCCCAAAATAAAAGAAAATTTTGAATTATGCCCTGAAATAAGTGAAATTTCTGCAATTTTGCACCAAAATAAAAGAAATTTCTGCTTTTTTGCCAAAAAATAAGGGGAATTTCTGTCTTTTTGCCCCAAAATAAGGGAAATTTCTGCCTTTTTGCCCCCAAATAAAAGGAATTTCAGCCTTTTTACCTCAAAATAAGAGGAATTTCTGCATTGTTGCCACAAAATATTAAGAATTTCTGCATTTTTGCCACAAAATAAAAAAATTTCTGTCTTTTTCCCCTGAAATAAGTAAAATTTCTGCAATTTTGCCCCAAAATAAGTGAAATTTCTGCAATTTTGCTCCAAAATACGGGAAATTTCTGGAATTTTGCCCCAAAATAAGTAGAATTTCTGAGTTTTGCCCCAAAATAAGGAGAATTTCTGTCTTTTTGCCACACCATATAGGGAATTTGTGCCTTTTAGCCCCACAATTAGGGGAATTTTTGCAATTTTGCTCCAAAATACGGAGAATTTCTGCCTTTTTGCCCGAAAATAATGGGAATGCATATATTTTTGCCATAAAAAGGGAAATTTCTTCATTTTTGCTAAAATATAAGGGGAATTTCTGCCTTTTTGCCCCTAAATAAGTGGAATTTCTGTCTTTTTCCCTCAAAACAAAGGAAATTTCTGTCTTTTTTGCCCCAAAATAAGGGGAATTTCTGAGTTATTACCCTGAAATAAGTGAAATTTCTGCAATTTTGCCTCAAAATAAGCGAAATTTCTGCCTTTTTGCCCTCAAATAAGGGGAATTTCAGCCTTTTTACCTCAAAATAAGTGGAATTTTTGCATTTTTGCCACAAAATATTAGGAATTTCTGCCTTTTGCCCCAAAATAAGGGAAAATTCTGGAATTTGCCCCAAAATAAGTGAAATTTTTGCAATTTTGCCCCAAAATAAGGGAAATTTCTGGAATTTTGCCCCAAAATATGTGGAATTTCTGAGTATTGCCCCAAAATAAAAAGAATATCTGTCTTTTTGCCCCAACATATAGAGAATTTCTGCATTTTTGCCCCACAATTAAAGGAATTTCTGCAATTTTGCTCCAAAATACAGGGAATTTCTGCATTTTTGCCCGAAAATAAGGGGAATTTCTTACTTATTACCTTGAAATAAGTGAAATTTCTGCAATTTTGCCCCAAAATAAAGGAAATTTCTGCATTTTTGCCCTGAATTATATGAAATTTCTGCAATTTTACTCCAAAATATGGTGAATTTCTGCCTTTTTGCCCCAAAATAATGGGAATTTCTGCCTTTTTGCCCTAATATAAAAAAAATTTTTGCTTTTTTTCTCTGAAATAAGTGAAATTTCTGCAATTTTGCCCCAATATAAGATAAATTTCTGCAATTTTTGACCACAATAAGGGAAATTTCTGCAATTTTACCCCAAAATAAGGTGATTTCTTCCTTTTTGCCCCGAAATAAAGGAAATTTCAGCTTATTTACCTAAAAATAAGTGAAATTTCTGCAATTTTGCACGAAATAAGGGAAATTTCTGCAATTTTGCCCCAAAATAAGATAAATTCCTGCAATTTTGCTCCAAAATAAAAAAAATTTCTGGAATTTTGGCTCAAAATAAAGGGAATTTCTGTTTTTTGGCCCAAAATAAAGGGAATTTCTGCCTTTTGCCCTTAAATTAGGGGAATTTCTGTAATTTTGCTCCAAAATACGGGGAATTTCTGCCTTTCTGCCCGAAAATAACGGGGATGCATACCTTTTTGCCATATAAGGAAAATTTCTTCATTTTTGCTCCAAAATAAGGGGAATTTCTCCCTTTTTGCCTCTAAATAAGTGGAATTTCTGTCTTTTTCCCTCAGAACAAAGGGAATTTCTCTTATTTTTGCCCCAAAATAAGGGAATTATCTGACTTAGTACCCTGAAATAAGTGAAATTTCTGCAATTTTGCCCCAAAATAAGGGAAATTTCTGCCTTTTTTCCCTAAAATAAGTGAAATTTCTGAAATTTTACCACAAAATAAGTGAAATTTCTGCAATTTTGCCCGAAAATAAGGAAAATTTCTGCTATTTTGCCCCAATGTAAAGGAAATTTCTGCAATTTTGCCCCAAAATAAGGGGAATTTCTGACGGTTTGCTCCCGAAAAAAGGAGATTTTTCTGTCTTTTTGCCCCAAAATAAGGAGAATTTCTGCATTTTTGCCCAAAAATTATGAGAATTTCTGCAATTTTGCTTCAAAATACGGGGAATTTCTGCTTTTTATCCCGAAAGTAAAAGGAATGTATACCTTTTGCCACAAAAAAGGAAAATTTCTTCATTTTTGCCCCGAAATAAGAGGAATTTCTGCCTTTTTTCCTCAAAATAAGAGAAATTTCGAACTTTTTACCCAAAAATAAACGGAATTTCTGTCTTTTGCCCCAAAATAAAAGAAAATTTTGAATTATGCCCTGAAATAAGTGAAATTTCTGCAATTTTGCCCCAAAATAAAAGAAATTTCTGCTTTTTTGCCACAAAATAAGGGGAATTTCTGTCTTTTTGCCCCAAAATAAGGGAAATTTCTGCCTTTTTGCCCCCCAAAAAAAGGAATTTCAGCCTTTTTACCTCAAAATAAGAGGAATTTCTGCATTTTTGCCACAAAATATTAAAAATTTCTGCATTTTTGCCACAAAATAAGAAAATTTCTGTCTTTTTCCCCTGAAATAAGTAAAATTTCTGCAATTTTGCCCCAAAATAAGTGAAATTTCTGCAATTTTGCTCCAAAATACGGGAAATTTCTAGAATTTTGCCCGAAAATAAGTGGAATTTCTGAGTTTTGTCCCAAAATAAGGAGAATTTCCGTCTTTTTGCCCCACCATATAGGGAATTTCTGCCATTTTGCCCCACAATTAGGGGAATTTTTGCTCTTTTGCTCCAAAATACGGAGAATTTCTGCCTTTTTGCCCGAAAATAATTGGAATGCATATATTTTTGCCATAAAAAGGGAAATTTCTTCATTTTTGCTAAAATATAAGGGGAATTTCTGAATTTTTGCCCCTAAATAAGTGGAATTTCTGTCTTTTTCCCTCAAAACAAAGGAAATTTCTGTCTTTTTTGCCCCAAAATAAGTGGAATTTCTGACTTATTACCCTGAAATAAGTGAAATTTCTGCAATTTTGCCTCAAAATAAGCGAAATTTCTTCCTTTTTGCCCTCAAATAAGGGGAATTTCAGCCTTTTTACCTCAAAATAAGGGGAATTTTTGCATTTTTGCCACAAAATATTAGGAATTTCTGCCTTTTGCCCCAAAATAAGGGAAATTTCTGGAATTTGCCCCAAAATAAGTGGAATTTTTGCAATTTTGCCCCAAAATAAGGGAAATTTCTGGAATTCTGCCCCAAAATATGTGGAATTTCTGAGTATTGCCCCAAAATAAAAAGAATTTCTGTCTTTTTGCCCCAACATATAGAGAATATCTGCATTTTTGCCCCACAATTAAAGGAATTTCTGCAATTTTGCTCCAAAATACAGGGAATTTCTGCATTTTTGCCCGAAAATAAGGGGAATTTCTTACTTATTACCCTGAAATAAGTGAAATTTCTGCAATTTTGCCCCAAAATAAAGGAAATTTCTGCATTTTTGCCCTGAAATATATGAAATTTCTGCAATTTTACCCCAAAATATGGTGAATTTCTGCCTTTTTGCCCCAAAATAATGGGAATTTCTGCCTTTTTGCTTTAATATAAAAAAAATTTTTGCTTTTTTTCTCTGAAATAAGTGAAATTTCTGCAATTTTGCCCCAATATAAGATAAATTTCTGCAATTTTTGACCATAATAATGGAAATTTCTGCAATTTTACCCCAAAATAAGGGGATTTCTTCCTTTTTGCCCCAAAATAAAGGAAATTTCAGCTTTTTTACCTAAAAATAAGTGAAATTTCTGCAATTTTGCACCAAATAAGGGAAATTTCTGCAATTTTGCCCCCAAATAAGGTAAATTCCTGCAATTTTGCTCCAAAATAAAGGAAATTTCTGGAATTTTGCCTCAAAATAAAGGGAATTTCTGTTTTTTGGCCCAAAATAAAGGGAAAATCTGCCTTTTGCCCCAAAATTAGTGGAATTTCTGTAATTTTGCTTCAAAATACGGGGAATTTCTGCCTTTTTGCCC
>NW_027667600.1:0-7500 GCF_963924665.1 Micromys minutus
AGATACACTGGCAGGCAGGCAGGCAGGCAGACAGGCAGGCAAACTTGTTTGCCTGGTTTATTGGTTGGTTGATTTTGTTCTGTTTATTTGTTTTGTTTTGTTTTTGTCTCTTTAGTTTGTTTGTTTTTGTTTTTAGAAAGTGTGGCCTACCTAGGGCCTACACAAACCCGGACACCAGAAATAAATAAGTAAAGATCTCTGACACACAAATCTAAGGTGGGCCCTAGTTCGGCATGGAGACAGACAGACAGACAGACAGCCGGACAGGTGGACGGACAGACAGACTGAAAGACAGACAGACAGACAGACAGACAGACAGACAGACACACACACACACACACACACACACACACACACACACTCACACACACACACACACACACACACACACACACACACGCTAAATAACAAAATCAGGTTGTCAGGCACCTGGCCCAGCATGTGAGGTAGGGGGACAGTCCTGAATTGCATATGTCTAAAATCCACAAACATCTGAACCAAGTTACTACACCCATCTGGATTCAGGGATAGGTGAATTTCTCTAGGAACACATCTTGGCCGCCCACTTATCCTGCTCCCATTAGTTGGGAAACTGGTCTGTGGCAGGGGACTCGCCCTGTCTAACATTTATGTCTCGACCTGCCAACCAGAAAGTCATTTGTCCACATACACGGACATATGAGAAAGCGTCCTTATAATATCAGTAACAGCACAAAATGGTAAGCTAGCCAGGTGAGAGTTACCTCGGCCTTAACCAATCTGACCTAGGCCTTGACATCTCATCTAGGCCTTCCTTGAGATTTTACCTAGACCTAAGTAGACAGCAGCTTCGCCCTCTGAGCCAACCATATGTAGATAAACAGATAGATTTCCCCGTATATGCTCATTTACGAGAGACAACCTTTTTCTACATGGTGCCAAAACATACTAGACAGACCAGGCAGGCCTCTCAAGTAAATCCTGCCTCTACCTCAGCCTCCCCAAAACTGAGATCAAAGGCATGCATTACCATGTCACCTGTGGAATTCCCCCCTCCTCTCTTTTTTATTTTATCCTAGGTGGGGTGTGTGTCTGTGTGTGTGTGTGTGTGTGTGTGTGTGTGTGTGTGTGTGTGTGTATGTGTGTGTGAGAGAGAGAGGGAGAGAGAGAGTGAACATGTGTCTGTCTATTGGTCTCTATCTGTGTCTCTGTATATAGATAGGATGTGTCAACTATGAAGCTATGATCCAGACACTTTGTAGATCAATGTTCAAAAGTGTTTAATACAGATTGTGCAGGACATACACGCTAAATAATAAAATCAGGTTGTCAGCATGTGGGGTGGGGTAGGGGAACAGAGAGAGTTTGTTTGCTTGACAAACTAGAGTTGGTTTCTCTAAGTGTAGAACTCACTGTCCTGGAGTTTAGATGCTCTCTCCTCCCCCCCTCCCTCCCTCCCTCCCTCACTCCCTTCTAGAGACCTAAAATTAATAGAATGCACTCTTGCGCCCAACGTCCTCTTCTCTCTTGAACCCATGCATGACTGTTTGCTTCACCTTCCAGGTTCTGTCACTCGGTTTCTCATTGACCTCACCAAGATGGAAGCTGGCATGTGGACGTCAGCCATCTTATCGCTGACTGACTGACCTCACCAAGATGGAGGAGGCCGGCCATGTGATCTGCCATTCCAGGTCGCTTTTGTTTCTCCACACCCCAGCCTCTAGGGGACCCAGTCTGCATATGCTTCTGCACCCAAAAGCAGCCAGAAGCAGCATAGCGTCCACAGCCACATGGTTTCCTCCAGCTTTTGTCCACTACTTTTAAATGCCAGACAAATAGATCGGTTTTTTTTTTCTGTTATTTTTAATTAAAACACATAATAGAAGATAAACAGGGCTGGAGAGATGGTTCATCAGTTAAGCACACTGACTGCTCTTCCAAAGGTCCTGAGTTCAATTCCCAGCAGCCACATGGTGGCTAACAACCATCTGTCATGCCCTCTTCTGGTGTGTCTGAATGTATGTGTGTACTCACATACACTGAATAAATAAACAATTTTTTAACTAAAAAAAAAAAAAAAAAAAAGATAAACACAATCAGCCACCCTGAACCTCCTTTCCCGTAACTTGGAACTTGGTCCGTAGACTAAGCTGGCTACAAATTTACAGTGAACCACCTCCCTCTGCTGCCACCACTACTACTGCCTGGTGGAATCATAAAAAAGGACAAGAATCTTAGCTGGTCATAGTGCTGTGGAACTTTTATCCTAGCATTTAAAATGTAGAGGCAGGCTCTTACAGGTTTGAGGCCAACCTGGTCTAAAGAGTGTGTCTAAGACAACCAGGAGGTCAGTTGGTCTGTTATGTCTGCCTCTGCCACTCCCCAAAGATGCAGACAGATGGGGGGGAGTTCTGGATGGTCTTGGGAGGGAGGGAAGAAAGGAAGGAAGGAAGGAGGGAGGGAAGGAGAGAGAGAGAGAGAGAGAGAGAGAGAGAGAGAGAGAGAGAGAGAGAGAGAGAGAGACCTAAAGACACTGTAAACGGAGAAAAACTTAAAGCAATTAAAAGATGGTAGGACTGTTGTCCACAGAACTTTTGATTTTTTTTTTTTATTCCAAGCACCATCTAAGGGCAAATTTGTTAATTAATTTTCAAAACACGGAGGGTAGTCAGAGACCAGGATTATTTACTACACTGTTTGTATTTCACAGGTAATATAAGTACAGATATTAGTGTCTGACCCTGTCCTCGCCCGATGAATGTATTGAAAGTGAATGAAGAGCACAAAAAATTCACAATCCCAATCCATGCCAAAACAATTCCTAGTGATGAGAATAATGAAGCCAAAATAGAACTCTAGAACTCTAGAAATTATTCAAAGACAATCTCTTAGTATCAGTCCAACAAGCAGCTGAATACCATCTAATTTCTGAAGATGTGCCACCTTTCTCTGTGAATGTACCATGCACAGGCAGGGTTTGGGGAAAAAAAAAGAAAGAAGAAGAAGAAGGAGGAGGAGGAGGAGGAGGAGGAGGAGGAGAAGGGAGGGAGGGAGGGTGGGAGGGTGGGAGGGAGGGAGGGAGGAAGAGAGGGGGGGGGGACTTTTAAGTCGGCCTTCAAGTCTTTTCTCGTCCTATACCACCCCCTATACCCCACCCAAAAAAATGCACTTGGGAGAAAGAGGAAGGTGAATCTCAGAGTTTGAGTCCTGCCTGGTCTACTGAGGACTACACAGAGAAACTATGTCTGAAAAAGCTAGGGGATGGAGAGAGAGAGAGAGAGAGAGAGAGAGAGAGAGAGAGAGAGAGAGAGAGAAAGAGAGAAACCAACAGCAAAACTTAATTTTTCTGCATATCCAACCACTTCCAGCTATCTAGGTAGTGTGCAATTCTGTCCCAGTTGGGCTATCAAAGTTAAGAAAAAGGGAGCCACCTATATGATGACGTGAGATATATGGTGTATTAAATAAAAAAAAAATATGTAAAATAAAATAAAAGGAGTGGATAGATAGGATAGGCATGCTGGTTGCTGGTGAAGTGAACTCAGGACCTCTTAGCCATCTTTCCAGCAATTCACAAGCCTTATTTACCTAAACACTAAACATTAAGTAGAAATACCAAATTCTGTAAGTGTGGCTCAGATGCAGCCTGGCCTTTGAAATCCCTAAGATGGCAGGGCGAGGCTGGGTTGAGAACGACTGAATGAAGTCTTCCTCTTTCTGTTCAGGTGTGTTAACAACTCCATTAGCATTTGTAAAGAGCTAGGTCGGTGCCTATTGTTTTGTTCAGTCAGTTGCAGGAGCCAGAGCAAGATGGAACTGAGAAGACAGTGAGTTAGTGTTCAGACTCTGACACTGAAATCATCACTCACTCACTCACTCACTCACTCACTCACTCACTCACTCACTCACTCACTGATTTCATGCAGAAAACTTGTTTCTGGAGAGACATGGCTTTGCAGGCAGTTAAGAGGCAAGGAAGGTCAGGGCAAATAGTTCACATGCCAGCAGGGACTTACAGATCTCCAGCCCCTCCCCCACCAACACACACAGGGAAAAGGCGGTGTGGGGGTGGGGGAGGGAAAGTGGAGGTATGGACGGAGAATTTAGGTAGCTCAAACAAATAAACAACTGTAAATTTCTTCGATTTATTTACTTTATCTTATTGAGTGAATGATGGAAGAGGGAAAATGGGTCATGAGGAAGGGAGGGAAGGAGGGAAGGAAGGAGGGACTGAAGGGGAAAGGGCCATCTGAGACTTGTGAAGGAGAGCCCTTAGTCCTTCCAAATGTGCTGATAGGTAGTCTCAGCTGTATCATCGAAAAGACTTTGGTTCTGGCCTCCTTTCTGATCTCACCAAGGCAGTCTTGGAACCTTGCCGGGATAAAGAGGCAAGCTAGCTAGCTTAATCAAATAAAATAAAACCTGTCAAGTTTGGCCCAACAAAGCAAAGCAAAGCAAAGGAAGCTCACATGAATTCCACAATGTCTGATAGCCCGAAACTCCTCCCTGGCTGCAGTGTGAGTGGTGTCTGTCCACTGAATTCATTACTCTCCAAGCTTTCTCATCTAAGGGTGAAAACACGCTAAATAATAAAATCAGGTTGTCAGGCACCTGGCTCAGCATGTGGGGTGGGGTGGGGTAGGGGGAAAGTCCAGAACTGCATATGTCTAAAATCCACAAAAATCTATACCAAGTTACTTCACCCATCTGGATTCAGGGATAGGTGAATTTCTCTAGGAACACATCTTGGCCACCCACTTATGCTGCT
The DNA here is from genome assembly GCF_963924665.1 of Micromys minutus. Lineage (NCBI taxonomy): Eukaryota > Metazoa > Chordata > Mammalia > Rodentia > Muridae > Micromys > Micromys minutus. The sequence continues at coordinate 4,748 of NW_027667600.1, forward strand.
CCCATTAGTTGGGGAATTGGACAGTGGCAGGGGACTCGCCTTGTCTAACATTTACGTCTCGACCTGCCAACCAGAAAGTCATTTGTCCACATACACGGACATATGAGAAAGCGTCCTTATAATATCAGTAACAGCACAAAATGGTAAGCTAGCCAGGCGAGAGCTCAGCCTAGGCCTTAACCAATCTGACCCAGGCCTTCACATTTCATCTTGGCCTTCCTTGAGATTCTACCTAGACCTTAATAGGCAGCAGCTTCGCCCTCTGAGCCTCGCATAGGTACACGAATGGATAGATTTCCCCGTATATGCTCATTTACGAGAGACAACGTTTTTCCACATGGTGCCAAAACATACTAGACAGACCAGGCTGGCCTCTCAAGTAAATCCTGCCTCCCTAAAGATATCAAAGGTTTGCATTACCATGTTGCCTGTCTCATCCTCCCACTCCTTTATTTCATCCTAGGTGGGTTTTGTGTGTGTGTGTGTGTGTGTGTGTGTGTGTGTGTGTGTGTGTGTGTGTGTGTGCATGTGCCAGTGTTTGCCCATCTTCTATAAGCCTAACCATCCCACTACTGCCTTCTCTTTTTCTTAGTATGTTTGGTTTATTCCAAATTAATTGCATCTATTTGACTCTTCTTTCCTTTAGCTGTGTCAGGGGTTTCTGCACATAAGCCCTGTATATCAGTATCTAGAAATCGAGTACTGTAAAAGCTTATACATGGGTGGGTTCAGGAAATGCTGTTGGGTGGTTGGTATGGGTGCATGCTTATTGTGTGTAACTATAGAACAGAGACAGTGGCCATGGATCAGGAACGAAAGAAATTCACAATACCAATCCATTGCTAAACAATTCCTCGTACCTAGGTCAGGTCTGCCAGCTCCTCTGATCTAGTGAGTACCCTTGAATAAAATGAGAATCACAACAAGCACTTGTTTTGAAATACAATACGTGGAAAAATTATACGTGTGGATTCACAGATAGGAGAAACAACAGCAACCACAACAACAGCAACAAACATGAGACCGCACAGATACCCATTTTTATTGATTGGTGTGTGGGGGATTATTCTTTCTATGTAGTAAGACACAGAGGAGTCTTAGCTCAGGATCGTGACCCACAGAACACAATCAGACGAGAGAGGAGGTGTGGGAAAGGGAGAGAAGGGAAGAGAGACCTGTAGGTGAGGTGGAGGTCTTATCTTGCTTATCCCAATGACCACACCTGTGCACTGACCGCAGCAACACCTTGCTGTCTGGCCCTTGGAAAGCAGATGGCAGCATGAGCATGTGCAAGCAGAGCATGTCCCACTCATCCCTGATTTATAGTCACCATCTTGTCTTTCTGTCTCTAGGTCTCTGTCCCTGCTCTGTCTGTCTGTCTGTCTGTCTGTCTGTCTGTCTGTCTGTCTGTCTGTCTCTCTCTCTCTCTTTGTGTGTGTGTGTGTGTGTGTCTGTCTGTCTGTCTGTGTTTTCAACCAAAGAGGCAGTGTGCACCCCAACGCTGCCTTCCCCTTTTTCTTAGTTTGTATGGTTTATTCCAAGTCAAAATTGTATCTATTTCTTTTATTTCCTCTTTGTTTCTTGAGTTGAGTCAGGGGTCAACTCAAGAAAGATAGAGAGAGCGAGAGAGAGAGGGGGGAGAATGGGGGAGAGAGAGAGAGGGAGAGAGAGAGAGAGAGAGAGAGAGAGAGAGAGAGAGAGAGAGAGAGAAAAGCAGAGAGAGAGAAGCAGAGAGAGAGAGGCAAAGAGACAGAGAGGAAGACTTGCTCGTAGTGTATAATGCAATTTCACCACTAATTATGTGCTTGTCTGCCATCTTCCCTACTATTTGGTTGGGAGGTGGAGTGGGTGTCCTTCCTACACCTCTCTTGCATGAGCTAGAGGTTACTTAAGCTTACCTCTAAAACAGTCCTCCTTTTTAAGATTAATTCCAGTATGGAGGGCGGGGTGAGACATTTTAATCCTAACATTCAATTAGAGATGGTCTGTATGTGAGAGGAAAAATTCTGTTGGAATGTGCTGGGATTAGGGGTGTTCACCACCAGAGCCAGTTGAATTCATCACGGCTGGGAGAGAGGGAGAGAAAAGAAAAGAAAATCGAGGAAAGAAAAAAGAAAAAAGGTTTTTTTTTTTTTTTGTGGGTTACACTGCAATGCTTGACCAGCTTTTCAAGAACAAAAGTTTTCTATGTACACAAACAATCGTAATTTGTTATAGTGTCCCCTTTGTGTTGTGTGGATTCGACTCTGCTTTGTCAAGCAAGTTTTACACAGTACTACTTCCAAAGAGGAGCCAATAACCTCTTTGTGCGCGGTCAATGGTCATGGTTTTAAGATGCTCAATTTCTTCGCCACGTGCTTCATCTGCCTAAATAAATATTGAACAATAGTTATAAATACCGGGGCTGGATAGATGGCTGGGTAATTAAGAGCTGAGGCTTTGCTCTTCCAGGGGTGGTCCTGAACCCAGCAACTGTATGGTAGGTAGCTCCTAAACATCTGTAATGCCTTATTAGTCTGTTGTGTCTGAAGACAGCTACATACAGTGCACTCGTAGTTTTTTTTTTTTTTTTTTTTTTTTTTTTAAGCATTAGAAATACCAAGTAAGTCATGTAAATATGATTCCAGGTTGCACCGCCTTAGTAATCCCTGAGCTGTCAGAGTGAGGCCGGGTGGTGACTCTTCCTCTTTCTCCTAGGGTGTGTTATCAACTCCATTACCATTTGCAAAGAAAGAGGCTGGAGCAATGTGGGC
>NW_027667600.1:20000-30000 GCF_963924665.1 Micromys minutus
GCGGGGCCGGGACGCCCTCCAAACCGCAGCTCCTCTCCCACCTGCCGCGCGGGGCCCTCCCCCCGAACCGCGGCGACCGCCCGGTGCCGTGGCATGCCCGGCCGCCCCCCTCGCGGGGGGTCCGGCAGCACGGCCCGCGGGTCGGCCAGCCGAGGAGCGAGAGAGAGGACCGACGAGACAGGCGGGGAGGGGGAACGACACGGCAGAACGAGGGCCAGCGACGGCAGGGACGGCCGCAGCAGCCTAACCCCCGGGAGGCACCTCCCCGGAAAGCCAGAGACCGGCTCTCGGGCGGCGAACGGCAGCACACGAGGTCATCCGGCGGGAATCCCACTGCACACTCCCCTGTGCAGTCCCACCACACCCCGCGGCGCCGAGCCGACACGAAAAGCGACGGACCCCCAGGAGCCCGAGAAGACGCCAACGCGAGAGAAGACAGATGCAGGCACCGACGCCCAGCGTCGAAGGCCCCCGCGCGGCAGCGGGTCCCCACGTCCGACGACGCGCCGGGCGCAGCCAAACGCCGTTCTCCCGAAAAAGGCCGCCCCGAGAGCGAGGCCAAACCCACCAGGCACGAAACCCTCCGGAGCCCCCCGCAGAGGGGAGGAGGGACTCTCGAGATCCCACCGGCCGTGGGAACGCTGCCGAGGAAGGGGGAGCGAGGCGACAACCGCACAGCCCGAGAACACACGGCACGCAGGCGCGCACGGCAACGCCGGCGTCGCGGGAGCGGCCAAGGCGTGGACGCCAGCCGGACGTGCGCACGCGACAGAGGGGCACGGGGGACAGACGGGGAGACGGGTGGGACCGGGAGCCCACCGCCGCCTTCCCGCTCCCCATCCCGCGCCGACGCCCGGGGAGGCAGAGTGCGCCACACAGGCGGGCGTCATGCGCGGCCTCTCTCCCAGCCGCCACCGAGACCAGAACCCCCAGCACAGTTCCGAACACCGGCAGGGACGACAAGGCTCTTGCCCCGCGTGATCCTCCCCGAACTCGGAGCGGGGAGGCGCGGGCCGCGGTTGACGAGAGAAAAACGCTGCGCGCACAGAGCGGTCGGAGTCGGGCACTCGGGGGCCCCGTGCGGGAGAGGACCCCCTCGAGATCACCGCTCCACCTTTTTTTCCGAAGATAGCTAGAGAAGGCGACTTTCTCACTGAGGGTGGGACGGACCCAACCCGACGAGCCCCAGCGACCGAGAGCTGCGTGCGGCACAGTGCCGGGAACGAGAAGACCCCAACGCATGATAACACACGCGCGGGGGGGGGTCTGCGGTACCTTTAAGGTCTGTCTCCCAGGGTATTTTGAGCATCCGCGGACAGAGGAGAGACCCACGACGGGCTCCCCCCCGAGAGCCAGGCCCAAAAAAGGCATACATTAGCCTTTGAAAATTCAGCTTAAAGGGGCCAGCCGCGATCGCTCAGCACCACCCTAACGCGCAGGCCTACAACGACAGGCGAAGGCCACAACTAGAGCGCGGGGTGGGCGCTCACCCGAGTCCCTTCTCAGACAAGGGACGTCAACAGAACCTCTGTTCACCGCCCGTCCGCTCCTCGACCCCCCTTTTTCTCCGGACTTCTCCACACGAGACCGGCACAGATCGACACGGGAAAAACGAGACACGCAGCGAGGCGGAGCACAGAAGGCACGCACGGGTACGGGAAACGCCACCGCCGACTCAGAAGCGGGCACCTTGGGGGTCAAAAGCCTGGAACGCTCCAGGAGCACCGAACGAGGTCAGCCAGAGCTGGACGCGAGCGCACGCCAAACGGGAAAGGGCACGCACCGCAACGGATCGACCACCCCTACCCCGACGCGGAGAAGAGGGACGAGCGAGACAAGGAGCGGAACCGCGGCAGCACGACAGAGCGCGCCTGACGCGTCCGCAGGGACACCACGAACCACAACGGGAGGTGCGCGGGGGTCGACGCACGGGCCGGATAGCCGCACCCCTGGCCTTCCACACGCCATCGGTAGGGATGGGGTGGAGAGACGAGGGGCCCGCTGGCAGAACGAGAAGAGCGGGCGCCATTCGCAATACAAATGACCATTCGCCATGAATGTCCGTCCCTCGCCTGGCGCGGCTTAGGCCCCGGCCCGAAGAGAACGCAGGAGCACCACATCGATCCAACGGGAGCGACACAGGACAGCGGGAACGAGTCAGACAGTACTCGGGAAAGACGGGTTAACGGGAGCGAGCAGAGCGAGAGCAAGCACAGCAGGAACAAAAAGCACCGGACAAACGGCCACAAAAAAAAAAAAAAAAAAAAAAAAAAAAAAAAAAAAAGCACGGAGGACCAAAAATAAAGTGCACTCGGGAGGCACGTGGCAGAATGACCCGGACAGGTTAGGGGAGAGATTCGGGAACTCTCATTTAAAATAAAAAAAAAAAAAAAATAAAAAAAAAAAAAAAAAAAAAAAAGCACAGACCAAAAAAGAAAAAAAGCGCACTCGGGAGGCATGTGGCAGAACGACCCGGACACAGCGAGCACACAACTACGGGAGATTCCGGAACGCTCCAAAAAAAAAAAAAAAAAGCCAGTTAACGGAAGACACCGGGAAAACGGCAAAAAATAGGCGCTCCTCCAGCCGGCAACAGGTGACAACGACCGCAGAGAAATCGGGATACTCCTGACACGCAAAAATATCAGCAGTGCCCGGTTGTCACAAGCTACACCCCGGGACACACAAGCAACCAAGCTCGGGAACGCAGGAAGCCTGCTGGGGGAAAAAATAGCTTCAGGCACCGCAGCGACCCATGGGCAGACATAAAAAGGCTGGACAAGCAAACAGCCTTTCGGGGATCGCTTATAATGTCCTTTGAGTGTCACAGTCACAGGACAGCGTGTCAGTATATATCTCCAGGTACAATGCGAACTGAGAGGAAAGATCAAAACCACAAAAGTGTCGGGGAGGAAACATACAGGCACCAACAAAGATCTGGAAGTCATGCTAGGGGAAGTGTCACAGAAACGTCCCCATAAGAAAGAGAACCGGTCCTCAAAGGAACAACTGGTCGACCTTAGAACCGTGAGAGTACTCACAGACCGAGAGGCCCGGGATAGAAAGCCGGGCCAGGGCATCCTCTCGGCCTCAGATATCCAGGGCCCCGCTGGCAGGGACCGAGAGGGCTCTTGGAGGAAAAAAAAAAAAAAAAAAGCTACGAAGCTCCAGCGAGCCGGGCCACGGGGGCTTGGAAGCCCGGGCCAGGGCATCCTCTCGGCCTCAGATATCCAGGGCCCCGCTGGCAGGGACCGAGAGGGCTCTTGGAGGAAAAAAAAAAAAAAAAAAAGCTACGAAGCTCCAGCGAGCCGGGCCACGGGGGCTTGGAAGCCCGGGCCAGGGCATCCTCTCGGCCTCAGATATCCAGGGCCCCGCTGGCAGGGACCGAGAGGGCTCTTGGAGAAAAAAAGCTCCGAGGCTCCAGCGAGCCGGGCCACCGGGGCTTGGAAGCCCGGGCCAGGGCATCCTCTCGGCCTCAGATATCCAGGGCCCCGCTGGCAGGGACCGAGAGGGTTCTTGCAGGAAAAAAAGCTCCGAGGCTCCAGCGAGCCGGGCCACCGGGGCTTGGAAGCCCGGGCCAGGGCATCCTCTCGGCCTCAGATATCCAGGGCCCCGCTGGCCGGGACCGAGAGGACTCAAAAAAAAAAAAAAAAAAAAAAAAAAAGAAAGAAAAAAAATAAAGCTCCGAGGCTCCAGCGAGCTGGGCCACCGGGGCTTGGAAGCCCGGGCCAGGGCATGCTCTCGGCCTCAGATATCCATGGCCCCGCTGGCAGGGACCGAGAGGGCTCTTGAAGGAAAAAAGAAAAAAAAAAAAAAAAAAAAAAAAAAACTCCCCGGCTGGCCTTCTGGTCTACCTGATCAAACCGCCACCCAGCCCCCTAGTTGTTTCAATAGGGAGTAGTGAAACTACAGCTCCCTGCAGATCTCCAGGTACAACCTCTTAGATACAGCCTGTCCTCAAACACGACACCATGTCTAGGACGAACTCGCCTGCCTGCCGGGACTCCTCTCACCCTGGCCGGCTTACCCCAGGCACTTCCTCGCCATTAGCCATCAACCGGGGACCAGGGACATTGCAGAAACTTGTCACCACTAGGTGTCGCCCGACAACGGTCTCGATCATGCAAGCAAACCGATACAAATCGTTCACCCGCCTCCACACTCACAGTCACTCGCTCGGTCTCTCTGGAGGGTCCTCCTTAGCTCACGTGGACACGCACCCACGCACAGCGGAGCAGAGTACCCACCACTTCCAACGAATGGCACATACGGTCCCGGTTGTCCGGCCGGAACATCGTGAACGCGGGCTGGACCCGGGCGGGCAAAAGCGAAAGTAAGACGGAGCGGTGAAAACACGAAATCAATCTCTAAGTCAAAGTACCTGGCTAAACAAATCTGTCGGTTAACGGGGCAAGGAACAGGCATAAACAGACGAAGGGGGGGCACAATTCCGGGGAGGGCCGCTTGGGTTTCTTTTTCTCGCTGTCAGCAACCGCGGGCCGGCGGGTCGGCTGGCCAGCCGGCGGGCCGACTGCCTGCCACCCTCCCCCACCCAACTCCTTTTCCAAGACTAAATACAGAGCTAGAGTAAATTCAAAGAGTGATGAAATTATTTAAATTCCTGGTTTCTTTCTTTCTTTTTCTTTCAATCTTTCTTTCTCTCTTTCTTTCTGTTTGGTTTTTGTCTTGCTTCTCCCCTGAAATACATTTTCATACTGATTTGTTTTCACTTTGATCAGAAAATAATTTTTTTTTCTTGTTCCTGCATCTGTGCATGCGTCTGTATCTGTATCTGAAAGGGTGGAGGGGAAAACGGATCGAGGAATCAATAACTCAGCAGGATTGGGTTTCCTTGGTAGGTGGATAAAAACAGAACATATGCCCAGTCACATTGGGAAGATTGCAAAAGAGAATCAAGCTTCCCTCGCTCTCGTTTCTCGTCCTCCCTGCCACGCTTCATAATAAAAGATAAAGGTTAAAGAGATGGAACAAGAGAAGGAGGAGGAGGAGGAGGAGGAGCAGGAGGAGGAGGAGGAGGAGGATAGCAACTTTAATAATATTAAAACAATGTTCATAGACTCCCTCATTCACAGCAGCACTCAGGAAGAAATCCCGAGAGCCTCAGTGAGTCCCTGTGTCTGGGTCCCTGACTAATCCATAGGGCTTTCTGGATAGCAGATAAAAATAAAGTCAGATTAAAAAGTGAAGTAAGAATCGAATAAACAGACGGGACACATCGAAAGCTCGGAGCTTCGTATAAAAGCTGAAACGGGCCGACTTCGGAAGGGAGCGTGGAAGCATATCTTCAGCTCCTGCCTTCCACAGTTGCTGAGTTTAGGCAGTACAGAGTTCAAGGAGCCAGGCGGGTAAAACCCTAGTGTCTGAAAGCATGCTATGGATCGGCTTTCAGGATCGGGGCAGATAAAAATAGACAGCGGTGGGGTGGAGGTGGGGGGGAGACTGATCAAAGAATCGATAACTTCACAGGGTGAGGTTGGACATGAGTGGAAAAGGGGTTTCCTTTTGAAAATGGAATCTTTTCTTTCTTTTTTTTTTTTTTTAAATAAATATGTAGTTAAATATACCCACATTGGGAAGGTTGCTAAAGAGAATGCAGTTAAGAGGATGGATCCCAGAGCTCCGGACACTCTAGATCACACACAGGTCTCCCATCCCCCATACCATAAGCCAGGCACACAGCACCGCCTTCCCTTGTTTGTTTGTTTTATCCCAAGTTAATAATTATACTTGTTTGTTTTTTTTTTTTTTTCTTTTTACATCCTTTTTCCCCCCTATTCACTTGTTTAGTTGGGACAGGGGGTCTCTCTAGATAGCCCTGGAAATCACTATCTAGATCTCTCTTCCAGTTTACAGCATTCCACTTGCCTGCCTCTGTCTCCTTCCTGAGTGATGGAATTAAAAGCATGTATGACCACACCCAGTTTCATTGTTTCTTTCACCCCAGGAAGGGTTTTGGATTTTCCTTAGTTTTCCTTTGGCCTCCATTTTTAACTTCTCTCTCTGAGAGACTTTAGTGTACGCTTGGTTCAAACTCAAGTCGTGAGATTGCGTGTCTGTGTGTGTGTGGGGGGGGGTTGTGGTCATGTCCCTGGAAGGTTTTACCCCTGCATATCTGTTTCTATTCCTTGTTTTTGTTTGGGTTTGGTTTTTTTTTTTTTTTTGTTTTGTTTTTTTTTTTTTTCCCAGGAAGTGTGGCCTAGGGCCGACACAAGCCCAGACACTAGAAATAAATAAGGAAAGATCTCTGGGGCTGGAGAGATGGCTCAGTGATTAAGAGCAATGAATGCTCTTCCAGGGGTCCTGAGTTCAATTCCCAGCAACCACATGGTGGCTCACAACCATGTGTAATGAGATCTGATGGCCTCTTCTGCTGTGTCTGAAGACAGCTACAGTGTGCTCATACATAATAAATAAATAAATAAATAAATAAATAAATATCGCTGAAACACAAATCTGGGGTGACCCCTAAGCTAGGCATGGAGACACACACACAAACACAAACGCTAAAGAATCAGATCACGGCCCCCAATTCAGGTTCCGGAGATGAATTGTGACATCGGGTGAAGATCCTACACGGTCTTTATATCTAAAGTCCACAAAAATCTGTACCAAGTTACTACACCCATCTGGATTCAGGGATAGCTGAATCTCTTAGGAACACGTCTTTGTCGTCCACTTATTCTGCTTCCACTAGTTGGGGTATTGGACTGTGTCAGGGGACCTCCTTCGTTTGTCTAACATTAATGTCTCAACTCTCCGAAGAAGGATATCAGTGGCCCACATATACAGACGTTTCTTTCTGCCAAGTAGGACCTCAGTTTTCAGGGAGCTTACACTTTTAGTCACACACACCGCACTCAAAACAGAAGTCTGGTTCCAAATGATCCCCATGAGTACATTTATTGTTTTACTTTCTTATCCTAAGAAAGATACACAATCAGAGGGGAAATTAAATCAGTCAAAAACTGTTTAACAAAATCCAACTGGCTGGCAGGCAGGCAGGCAGGCAGGCCTATTTATTTGCTTGGTTGGTTTGTTGGCTGATTTGTGTGTGTGTGTGTGTGAGTGTGTGTGTGTGTGTGTGTGTGTGTGTGTGTGTGTGTTTTCAGGACTGTGTGGTAGCTTAGTACGTACACAAGCCCAAGCACAAGAAATAAAGAAGACCTCTGAAACACAACTCTGGGGTAGGCCCTAGCTAAGCCATAGAGATACACACACACACACACACACACACACACACAAAGATAAACCCTGTCATAAGATCAACATGCCTTCATGATCAATTTCTATAGGAAATAATACTAGAGGGAAGAGACATCTCTAAAACAAAAGCCAGGACTTTTTCTGCTTTGTTTTCTTGTACCTTTGTATAGCCCTGCGAGCCTTGGAACTTGCTCTGTGGACATGGCTAGCTGTGAACTCACTGAGGTTCGTTCTCCCTGCCTCTGCCACCCACACAGCCAGAAAAAAGCTAGAATCTTTTTTTCTCTCCCTTCCTTCCTTCCTTCCTTCCTTTCTTCCTTTTCAAAATCTATGTGTGCTCTATCTAATGCCTGTATACCTGCCTGCCAGAAGAGGGCACCAGAACCTAGGAGGACACACCATGTGGCTTTCTGAGAATCCAGGGTTCTGATTTTTTTTTTCTTTTAACATGAATTCTAACACAGAGGGTCGGTATCTGCCCCCGGCTCTTCTAGTGCTGCTTAGCACTGTAAATCATAAAGGCTGTGCATCTTTTATCCTAAAACAAAATAATCAAGGTGGGGTAAGAAGCCCGGTTTGGGATTAAACATTTCTACAGCATAACTGTGTGCTGTTTGTCCTTCATGTGACTGGGGGCAGGGGTGGGGAGGCTCCTAAGAAATAAATCTGAAACAGTACGGTGGATCATTTTGACCGTGTGGGTGGGGGGTGTAGATGACTAGAGTTTGTCTGTTTGACAAACTAGAGTTTGTTTCTCTGAATGTAGAACTCACTGTCCTGGAGTTCAGACTCTCTGTCTGTCTGTCTGTCTGTCTCTCTGTCTGTCTGTCTGTCTGTCTGTCTGTCTCTCTCTCTCTCTCTCTCTCTCTCTCTCTCTCTCTCTCTCTGCCTCTTAGAGACCAGAAATTAATGGAATTCACTCTTATGCCCAACTTCCTCTTCTCTCTTGAACCCATGCATGACCGTTTGTTTCACCTTCCTGTTTCTGTCACTCGGTTTCAAATCGACCTCACCAAGATGGAAGCTGACATGTGGATGTCAGCCATCTTACTGCTGGCTGACTGACCTCACCAAGATGGAGGAGGCTGACCACGTGACCTGCCATTCCAGGTCGCTTTTGTTTCTCCACTCCCCAGCCTCTAGGGGACCCTCTTTGCATGTGCAGAATATAGAGGAGGCAACAAACAGCTGCCAGAAGTCGCATAACGTCCACAGCCACATGATTTCTTCCCGCTTTCGTCCACTACTTTTAAATGCCAGAAAAATAGATCATTTTTATTTTTTGCTGTTATTTTTAATTAAAACACATAATAAAAGATAAACATAATCAGCCATCTTGAAACTCCTTTCCCGTAACTTGGTCCGTAGACTAAGCTCGCTACAAATTAACAGTGAACCACCTCCCTCTGCCACCACCACTACTGCCTGGCGGAATCATAAAAAAAAAGACAAGAATCGTAGCTAGTCATAGTGGTGTATAACTTTTATTCTGGCAGGCTCTTACAGGTTTGAGGCCAACCTGGTCTACAGAGTGTATCCAAGACAACCAGGAGGTCTGCTATGTCTGCCTCTGCCACCCCTCAAAGCTGCAGACAGATGGGAGGGGGTTCTGGATGAGCATGGGAGGGAGAGAGGTAAGGAAAAAAGAAAGGAGGGACGAAAGGAGAGAGAGAGAGAGAGAGAGAGACAGAGAGACAGACAGACAGAGACACAGACAGAAAGAGATAGAGAGACCTATAAACTTTGTAAACTGAGAAAAACTTAAAGCAATTGAAAGACTGTAGGACTGTTGTCCACAGAACTTTTGATTTTTTTTTTCCACGCACCATCTAAGGGTGGTTTAAATTCCTGGTTTCTTTCTTTCTTTCTTTCTTTCTTTCTTTCTTTCTTTCTTTTTTCTTTCTTTCTTTCTTTGGTCTGTTGGGTTTTTCTCTTGCTTTTCCCCGGGAATATATTTTCATACTGATTTGTTTTTACTTTGATCAGAAAATAATTATTTTTTTCTTGTTCCTGCATCTGTGCATGCGTCTGCGTCGTCTGTCTGTCTGTCTTTCCATCTGCCAGTGTTTATACTAAGTTGACCTTATTTATGTTTATATATATCTGCTGCCCTTCATCTGTCTATGTAGAACAGTCCAGCTGTCATCAGTTCAGCAAGGCAAGCAGGGACACACCTGGGGGTCTGAGAGCATGCTAGATCAGCTCTCAGGATGTGGACAAGGAAAAAATAAAGAGATGGTGGAGGGAAAAACGGATCGAGGAATCAATAACTCAGCAGGATTGGGTTTCCTTGGTAGGTGGTTAAAAACAGAACATATGCCCAGTCACATTGGGAAGATTGCAAAAGGGAATCAAGCCTCCCTCGCTCTCTTTTCTCATCCTCTCTGCCATGCTTCATAATAAAAGATAAAGGTTAAAGAGGTGGAACAGGAGAAGGAGAAGGAGGAGTCGGAGGAGGAGGAGGAGGAGGATAGCAACTTTAATAATATTAAAACAATGTTGATAGACTCCCTCATTCACAGCAGCACTCAGGAAGAAATCCCAAGAGCCTCAGTGAGTCCCTGTGTCTGGGTCCCTGACTAATCCATAGGGCTTTCTGGATAGCAGATAAAAATAAAGTCAAATTAAAAAGTGAAGTAAGAATCGAATAAACAACAGGACACATCATAAGCACGGAGCTTCATATAAAAGCTGAAACGGGCCGACTTCGGAAGGGAGCGTGGAAGCATATCTTCAGCTCCTGCCTTCCACAGTTGCTGAGTTTAGGCAGTACAGA
>NW_027667600.1:35000-42044 GCF_963924665.1 Micromys minutus
TAGACCTTCATAGGCAGCAGCTTCACCCTCTGAGCCACGCATATGTAGATAAACAGATAGATTTCCCCTTATATGCTCTTTTACAAAAGACAACCTTTTTCTACATGGTGCCAAAACATACTAGACAGACCAGGCAGGCCTCTCAAGTAAATCCTGCCTCTACCTCAGCCTCCCCAAAGCTGAGATCAAAGGCATGCATTACCATGTCGCCTGTCGCATACCCCCCTCCTTTATTTCATCCTAGGTGGGGTGTGTGTGTGTGTGTGTGTGTGTGTGTGTGTGTGTGTGTTTTTGTGTGTGTGTGTGTGTGTGTGTTTTTGTGTGTGTGTGTGTGTGATTTCAACTGAGGAAGCAATGGCAGACCAGTGTTTGCTCATCTTATAAATAAGCCAGGCCACCGCATTACTGCCTTCCTTTTTTTCTTACTTTGTTCGGTTTATTCCAAATTAATTGCATCTATTTCTTTATTTACATTGTGTATATATATATAGTGTATAATATTTTTAAAAATATATAAAATAAAATAAAAGGAGTAGAGAGATGGATAAATATGCCTGGTATTTTCAAGATCCTCGATTTCTTCGAGAGGTTTGTTTTATTTTTCTAAAAGGTGTATTTGCTTTTACTTAGAGGAGTACATACACTGCAGCTGTCTTCAGGCACAACGCCAGGAGAAGGCATCAGATCCCATTACAGACAGTTGTGAGCCACCATGTTGGTTGCTGGGGAAGTGAACTCAGGACCTCTGGAAGAGCAGTTAGTGCTCTTAGCCATTCTTCTAGCGATTCACAAGCCTTATTTACCTAAACACTAAACATTAAGTAGAAATACCAAATTCTGTAACTATGGCTCAGATGCAGCCTGGCCTTTGAAATCCCTAAAATGGCAGGGCAGGGCGAGGCTGGGTTGAGAACAACTGAATGAAGGCTTCCTCTTTCTGTTAGGGTGTGTTAACAACCCCATTAGCATTTCCAAAGAGCTAGGTAAGTACCTGTGGGTTTTTTTTTTTTTTTCTTTCTTTTTCTTTTTGTTCAGTCAGTTGCAGGAGCCAGAGCAAGATGGACCTGAGAGAACAGAGAGTTAGTTGTCATCACTCACTGATTTCACGCAGATATCTCTCTACATAGCCCTGGAACTCACTGTCAAGATCAGACTCTCCTCCAGTTCTCAGCATTCCACCAACCTCTGTCTCCTCCCTGAGTGATAGGAATAAAGGCATGTCCACACCCAGTTTCATGTCTTTTTATTTTACCCGGGAAGGGTTTTTGGATTTTCTTCGGTTTTCTTTTGGCCTCCGTTTTTTTAAGTTTTTAATCGTATTTTTCAAAAAATCAACATAAATATCATTCATTGTTCTGGAACTTCAAGAAACTTTCTAGGTAGACCTGGTTTCAGATATCTATATCACGCCAAGTGACCCAGTCTATATAGCAACTTTCCAGACAGCCAAAAATACATGGAGAGACATTTCACCACCTTCTCAGTTTTGTAACATAAACAAAACTCCGAAAACAGCTCATCGTAAAATGATCCCTGAGTACATTTATTGTTTTACTTTCTTATCCTAAGAAAGATACACAATCAGAGGTGAAATAAAGTCAGTCAAAAACTGTTTAACAAAATGCAACTGGCTGGCAGGCAGGCAGGCAGGCAGGCCTATTTATTTGCTTGGTTGGTTTGTTGGGTGATTTGTGTGTGTGTGTGTGTGTGTGTGTGTGTGTCTGTGTGTGTGTGTGTGTGTGTGTGTGTGTGTGTGTTTTCAGGACTGTGTGGTAGCTTAGTACCTACACAAGCCCAAGCACAAGAAATAAATAAGACCACTGAAACACAACTCTGACGTGGGCCCTAGCTAAGCCATAGAGATACACACACACACACACACACACAAAGATAAACCCTGTCATAAGATCAACATGCCTACATGATCAATTTCTATAGGCAATAGTACTAGAGGGAAGAGACATCTCTAAAATAAAAGCCAGGACTTTTTCTGCTTTGTTTTGTTGTACCTCAAAATAGGATTTGTCTTTGTATAGCCCTGGGAGCCCTGGAACTTGCTCTGTAGACTTGGCTATCTGTGAACTCACTGAGGTCCATTCTCTCTGCCTCTGCCAACCACACAGCCAGAAAAAAGCTAGAATCTTTTTTTCCTTTCTCTTCCCTCCTTCCTGCCTTCCTTCCTTCATTTCTTTCTTTTTTTTTTTTTTCAATATATATGTGTGCTCTATCTAAAGCCTGTATACCTGCCTGCCAGAAGAGGGCACCAGAACCTAGGAGGACACACCATGTGGCTTTCTGAGAATCCAGGTTTCTGATTTTTTTTTTTTTAAATGTGAATCCTAACACAGAGGGTCGATATCTGCCCCAGGCTCTATTAATGCTGCTTAAGGCTCTCTGTAAATCATAAAGGTTGTGTATCTTTTATCCTAAAACAAAATAATCAAGGTGGGGTAAGAAGCCCGGTTTGGGATTAAACATTTCTACAGCATAACTGTGTGCTGTTTGTCCTTCACATGACTGGGGGCAGGGGTGGGGAGGCTCCTAAGACATAAATCTGAAACAGTACAGTGGATCATTTTGTCAGGGGTGGGTGGGGTGGGGTGTGGATGACTAGAGTTTGTCTGCTTGACAAACTAGAGTTGGTTTCTCTAAGTGTAGAACTCACTGTCCTGGAGTTTAGATGCTCTCTCCTCCCCCCCCTCCCTCCCTCCCTCCTAGAGACCTAAAATTAATAGAATACACTCTTGCGCCCAACGTCCTCTTCTCTCTTGAACCCATGCATGACTGTTTGCTTCACCTTCCAGGTTCTGTCACTCGGTTTCTCATTGACCTCACCAAGATGGAAGCTGACATGTGGAAGTCAGCCATCTTATCGCTGACTGACTGACCTCACCAAGATGGAGGAGGCTGGACATGTGACCTGCCATTCCAGGTCGCTTTTGTTTCTCCACACCCCAGCCTCTAGGGGACCCAGTCTGCATATGCTTCTGCACCCAAAAGCAGCCAGAAGCAGCATAGCGTCCACAGCCACATGGTTTCCTCCAGCTTTCGGCCACTACTTTTAATTGCCAGACAAATAGATAGGTTTTTTTTTTTCTGTTATTTTTAATTAAAACACATAATAGAAGATAAACAGGGCTGGAGAGATGGTTCATCAGTTAAGCACACTGACTGCTCTTCCAAAGGTCCTGAGTTCAATTTCCAGCAGCCACATGGTGGCTAACAACCATCTGTCATGCCCTCTTCTGGTGTGTCTGAATGTATGTGTGTACTCACATACACTGAAATAATAAACCATTCTTTAACTAAAAAAAAAAAAAAAAAAAGAAAGAAAAGAAAGATAAACACAATCAGCCACCCTGAAACTCCTTTCCCGTAACTTGGTCCATAGACTAAGCTGGCTACAAATTTACAGTGAACCACCTCCCTCTGCTGCCACCACTACTACTGCCTGTCGGAAGCATAAAAAAAGGACAAGAATCTTAGCTGGTCATAGTGCTGTGGAACTTTTATCCTAGCATTTAAAATGTAGAGGCAGGCTTTTACAGGTTTGAGGCCAACCTGGTCTAAAGAGTGTGTCTAAGACAATCAGGAGGTCAGTTGGTCTGTTATGTCTGCCTCTGCCACTCCCCAAAGATGCAGACAGATGAGGGGGGGTTCTGGATGGTCATGGGAGGGAGGGAAGAAAGGAAGGAAGGAGGGAGGGAAGGGGAGAGAGAGAGAGAGAGAGAGAGAGAGAGAGACAGACAGAGACAAAAAAAAAAAAAAAAAAAAACCGGCAGACTTAGGAGGTAGATTAGGTATATTCAGATGTCATTTCCCTCTGTAGCCCGGATAGGGAGACATATAGATACACACAGAAAGATACACTGGCAGGCAGGCAGGCAGGCAGACAGGCGGGCAAACTTGTTTGCCTGGTTTATTGGTTGGTTGATTTTGTTCTGTTTATTTGTTTTGTTTTGTTTTTGTCTCTTTAGTTTGTTTGTTTTTGTTTTTAGAAAGTGTGGCCTACCTAGGGCCTACACAAACCCGGACACCAGAAATAAATAAGTAAAGATCTCTGACACACAAATCTAAGGTGGGCCCTAGTTCGGCATGGAGACAGACAGACAGACAGACAGCCGGACAGGTGGATGGACAGACAGACTGAAAGACAGACAGACAGACAGACAGACAGACAGACACACACACACACACACACACACACACACACACACACACACACTCACACACACACACACACACACACGCTAAATAACAAAATCAGGTTGTCAGGCACCTGGCCCAGCATGTGAGGTAGGGGGACAGTCCTGAATTGCATATGTCTAAAATCCACAAACATCTGAACCAAGTTACTACACCCATCTGGATTCAGGGATAGGTGAATTTCTCTAGGAACACATCTTGGCCGCCCACTTATCCTGCTCCCATTAGTTGGGAAACTGGTCTGTGGCAGGGGACTCGCCCTGTCTAACATTTATGTCTCGACCTGCCAACCAGAAAGTCATTTGTCCACATACACGGACATATGAGAAAGCGTCCTTATAATATCAGTAACAGCACAAAATGGTAAGCTAGCCAGGTGAGAGTTACCTCGGCCTTAACCAATCTGACCTAGGCCTTGACATCTCATCTAGGCCTTCCTTGAGATTTTACCTAGACCTAAGTAGACAGCAGCTTCGCCCTCTGAGCCAACCATATGTAGATAAACAGATAGATTTCCCCGTATATGCTCATTTACGAGAGACAACCTTTTTCTACATGGTGCCAAAACATACTAGACAGACCAGGCAGGCCTCTCAAGTAAATCCTGCCTCTACCTCAGCCTCCCCAAAACTGAGATCAAAGGCATGCATTACCATGTCGCCTGTGGAATTCCCCCCTCCTCTCTTTTTTATTTTATCCTAGGTGGGGTGTGTGTCTGTGTGTGTGTGTGTGTGTGTGTGTGTGTGTGTGTGTGTGTGTGTATGTATGTGTGTGTGAGAGAGAGAGGGAGAGAGAGAGTGAACATGTGTCTGTCTATTGGTCTCTATCTGTGTCTCTGTATATAGATAGGATGTGTCAACTATGAAGCTATGATCCAGACACTTTGTAGATCAATGTTAAAAAGTGTTTAATACAGATTGTGCAGGACATACACGCTAAATAATAAAATCAGGTTGTCAGCATGTGGGGTGGGGTAGGGGAACAGAGAGAGTTTGTTTGCTTGACAAACTAGAGTTTGTCTCTCTGAGTGTAGAACTCACTGCACTGGAGTTTAGATGCTCTCTCCTCCCTCCCTCCCTCCTAGAGACCGGAAATTAATAGAATGCACTCTTGCGCCTAACGTCCTCTTCTCTCTTGAACCCATGCATGACTGTTTGCTTCACCTTCCAGGTTCTGTCACTCGGTTTCCCATTGACCTCACCAAGATGGAAGCTGGCATGTGGACGTCAGCCATCTTATCGCTGACTGACTGACCTCACCAAGATGGAGGAGGCCGGCCATGTGATCTGCCATTCCAGGTCGCATTTGTTTCTCCACACCTCAGCCTCTAGGGGACCCAGTCTGCATATGCTTCTGCACCCAAAAGCAGCCAGAAGCAGCATAGCGTCCACAGCCACATGGTTTCCTCCAGCTTTCGTCCACTACTTTTAAATGCCAGACAAATAGATAGGTTTTTTTTTTTTTCCTGTTATTTTTAATTAAAACACATAATAGAAGATAAACAGGGCTGGAGAGATGGTTCATCAGTTAAGCACACTGACTGCTCTTCCAAAGGTCCTGAGTTCAATTCCCAGCAGCCACATGGTGGCTAACAACCATCTGTCATGCCCTCTTCTGGTGTGTCTGAATGTATGTGTGTACTCACATACACTGAATAAATAAACAATTCTTTAATTAAAAAAAAAAAAAGGAAAGATAAACACAATCAGCCACCCTGAACCTCCTTTCCCGTAACTTGGTCCGTAGACTAAGCTGGCTACAAATTTACAGTGAACCACCTCCCTCTGCTGCCACCACCACTACTGCCTGGCGGAATCATAAAAAAGGACAAGAATCTTAGCTGGTCATAGTGCTGTGGAACTTTTATCCTAGCATTTAAAATGTAGAGGCAGGCTCTTACAGGTTTGAGGCCAACCTGGTCTAAAGAGTGTGTCTAAGACAACCAGGAGGTCAGTTGGTCTGTTATGTCTGCCTCTGCCACTCCCCAAAGATGCAGACAGATGGGGGGGGAGTTCTGGATGGTCTTGGGAGGGAGGGAAGAAAGGAAGGAAGGAGGGAGGGAAGGGGGGGAGAGAGAGAGAGAGAGAGAGAGAGAGAGAGAGAGAGAGAGAGAGAGAGAGTGAAAGCAATTAAAAGATGGTAGGACTTTTGTTCACAGAACTTTTGATTTTTTTTTTTTTATTCCAAGCACCATCTAAGGGCAAATTTGTTAATTAATTTTCAAAACACGGAGGGTAGTCAGAGACCAGGATTATTTACTACACTGTTTGTATATCACAGGTAATATAAGTACAGATATTAGTGTCTGACCCTGTCCTCGCCCGATGAATGTATTGAAAGTGGATGAAGAGCACAAAAAATTCAAAATCCCAATCCATGCCAAAACAATCCCTAGTGATGAGAATAATGAAGCCAAAATAGAACTCTAGAACTTGTTATTCAGAGACAATCTCTTAGTATCAGTCCAACAAGAAGCTGAATACCACCTAATTTCTGAAAAAGTGCCACCTTTCTCTGTGAATGTGCCATGCACAGGCAGGGTTCCAGGAGAAGAAGAAAAAGAAAAAGAAGAAGAAGAAGAAGAAGAAGAAGAAGAAGAAGAAGAAGAAGAAGAAGAAGAAGAAGAAGAAGAAGAAGAAGAAAGAGAAGGAGGGAGGGAGGGAGGGAGAGAGGGACGAAGAGAGAGAGAGAGAGAGAGAGAGAGAGAGAGAGACAGAGACAGAGACAGAGACAAAAAAAAAAAAAAAAAACCCGGCAGACTTAGGAGGTAGATTAGGTTTATTCAGATGTCATTTCCCTGTGTAGCCTGGATAGGGAGACATACAGATACACACAGAA
>NW_027667599.1:0-22289 GCF_963924665.1 Micromys minutus
ATCCTAACCTAACCCCTAACCCTAACCCTAACCCTAACCCTAACCCTAACCCTAACCCTAACCCTAACCCTAACCCTAACCCCCTAACCCTAACCCTAACCCTAACCCTAACCCTAACCCTAACCCTAACCCTAACCCTAACCCTAACCTAACCCTAACCCTAACCCTAACCCTAACCCTAACCCTAACCCTAACCCTAACCCACTAACCCTAACCCTAACCCTAACCCTAACCCTAACCCTAACCCTAACCCTAACCCTAACCCTAACCCTAACCCTAACCCTAACCCTAACCCTAACCCTAACCCTAACCCTAACCCTAACCCTAACCCTAACCCTAACCCTAACCCTAACCCTAACCCTAACCCTCCTAACCCTAACCCTAACCCTAACCCTAACCCTAACCCTAACCCTAACCCTAACCCTAACCCTAACCCTAACCCTAACCCTAACCCTAACCCTAACCCTAACCCTAACCCTAACCCTAACCCTAACCCTAACCCTAACCCTAACCCTAACCCTAACCCTAACCCTAACCTAACCCTAACCCTAACCCTAACCCTAACCCTAACCCTAACCCTAACCCTAACCCTAACCCTAACCCTAACCCTACACCTACACCCTACCCTAACCCTAACCCTACCCTAACCCTAACCCTAACCCTAACCCTAACCCTAACCCTAACCCTAACCCTAACCCTAACCCTAACCCTAACCCTAACCCTAACCCTAACCCTAACCCTAACCCTAACCTAACCCTAACCCTAACCCTAACCCTAACCCTAACCCTAACCCTAAACCCTAACCCTAACCCTAACCCTAACCCTAACCCTAACCCTAACCCTAACCCTAACCCTAACCCTAACCCTAACCCTAACCCTAACCCTAACCCTAACCCTAACCCTAACCCTAACCCTAACCCTAACCCTAACCCTAACCCTAACCCTAACCCTAACCCTAACCCTAACCCTAACCCTAACCCTAACCCTAACCCTAACCCTAACCCTAACCCTAACCCTAACCCTAACCCTAACCCTAACCCTAACCCTAACCCTAACCCTAACCCTAACCCTAACCCCTAACCTAACCCTAACCCTAACCCTAACCCTAACCCTAACCCTAACCCTAACCCTAACCCCTAACCCTAACCCTAACCCTAACCCTAACCCTAACCCTAACCCTAACCCTAACCCTAACCCTAACCCTAACCCTAACCCTAACCCTAACCCTAACCCTAACCCTAACCCTAACCCTAACCCTAACCCTAACCCTAACCCTAACCCTAACCTAACCCTAACCCTAACCCTAACCCTAACCCTAACCCTAACCCTAACCCTAACCCTAACCCTAACCCTAACCCTAACCCTAACCCTAACCCTAACCCTAACCCTAACCCTAACCCTAACCCTAACCCTAACCCTAACCCTAACCCTAACCCTAACCCTAACCCTAACCCTAACCCTAACCCTAACCCTAACCCTAACCCTAACCCTAACCCTAACCCTAACCCCTAACCCAACCCTAACCCCTAACCCTAACCCTAACCCTAACCCTAACCCTAACCCTAACCCTAACCCTAACCCTAACCCTAACCCTAACCCTAACCCTAACCCTAACCCTAACCCTAACCCTAACCCTAACCCTAACCCTAACCCTAACCCTAACCCTAACCCTAACCCTAACCCTAACCCTAACCCTAACCCTAACCCTAACCCTAACCCTAACCCTAACCCTAACCCTAACCCTAACCCTAACCCTAACCCTAACCCTAACCCTAACCCTAACCCTAACCCTAACCCTAACCCTAACCCACTTAACCCTAACCCTAACCCTAACCCTAACCCTAACCCTAACCCTAACCCTAACCCTAACCCTAACCCTAACCCTAACCCTAACCCTAACCCTAACCCTAACCCTAACCCTAACCCTAACCCTAACCCTAACCCTAACCCTAACCCTAACCCTAACCCTAACCCTAACCCTAACCCTAACCCTAACCCTAACCCTAACCCTAACCCTAACCCTAACCCTAACCCTAACCCTAACCCTAACCCTAACCCTAACCCTAACCCTAACCCTAACCCTAACCCTAACCCTAACCCTAACCCTAACCCTAACCCTAACCCTAACCCTAACCCTAACCCTAACCCTAACCCTAACCCTAACCCTAACCCTAACCCTAACCCTAACCCTAACCCTAACCCTAACCCTAACCCTAACCCTAACCCTAACCCCCTAACCCTAACCCTAACCCTAACCCTAACCCTAACCCTAACCCTAACCCTAACCCTAACCCTAACCCTAACCCTAACCCTAACCCTAACCCTAACCCTAACCCTAACCCTAACCCTAACCCTACCCTAACCCTAACCCTAACCCTAACCCTAACCCTAACCCTAACCCTAACCCTAACCCTAACCCTAACCCTAACCCTAACCCTAACCCTAACCCTAACCCTAACCCTAACCCTAACCCTAACCCTAACCCTAACCCTAACCCTAACCCTAACCCTAACCCTAACCCTAACCCTAACCCTAACCCTAACCCTAACCCTAACCCTAACCCTAACCCTAACCCTAACCCTAACCCTAACCCTAACCCTAACCCTAACCCTAACCCTAACCCTAACCCTAACCCTAACCCTAACCCTAACCCTAACCCTAACCCTAACCCTAACCCTAACCCTAACCCTAACCCTAACCCTAACCCTAACCCTAACCCTAACCCTAACCCTAACCCTAACCCTAACCCTAACCCTAACCCTAACCCTAACCCTAACCCTAACCCTAACCCTAACCCTAACCCTAACCCTAACCCTAACCCTAACCCTAACCCTAACCCTAACCCTAACCCTAACCCTAACCCTAACCCTAACCCTAACCCTAACCCTAACCCTAACCCTAACCCTAACCCTAACCCTAACCCTAACCCTAACCCTAACCCTAACCCTAACCCTAACCCTAACCCTAACCCTAACCCTAACCCTAACCCTAACCCTAACCCTAACCCTAACCCTAACCCTAACCCTAACCCTAACCCTAACCCTAACCCTAACCCTAACCCTAACCCTAACCCTAACCCTAACCCTAACCCTAACCCTAACCCTAACCCTAACCCTAACCCTAACCCTAACCCTAACCCTAACCCTAACCCTAACCCTAACCCTAACCCTAACCCTAACCCTAACCCTAACCCTAACCCTAACCCTAACCCTAACCCTAACCCTAACCCTAACCCTAACCCTAACCCTAACCCTAACCCTAACCCTAACCCTAACCCTAACCCTAACCCTAACCCTAACCCTAACCCTAACCCTAACCCTAACCCTAACCCTAACCCTAACCCTAACCCTAACCCTAACCCTAACCCTAACCCTAACCCTAACCCTAACCCTAACCCTAACCCTAACCCTAACCCTAACCCTAACCCTAACCCTAACCCTAACCCTAACCCTAACCCTAACCCTAACCCTAACCCTAACCCTAACCCTAACCCTAACCCTAACCCTAACCCTAACCCTAACCCTAACCCTAACCCTAACCCTAACCCTAACCCTAACCCTAACCCTAACCCTAACCCTAACCCTAACCCTAACCCTAACCCTAACCCTAACCCTAACCCTAACCCTAACCCTAACCCTAACCCTAACCCTAACCCTAACCCTAACCCTAACCCTAACCCTAACCCTAACCCTAACCCTAACCCTAACCCTAACCCTAACCCTAACCCTAACCCTAACCCTAACCCTAACCCTAACCCTAACCCTAACCCTAACCCTAACCCTAACCCTAACCCTAACCCTAACCCTAACCCTAACCCTAACCCTAACCCTAACCCTAACCCTAACCCTAACCCTAACCCTAACCCTAACCCTAACCCTAACCCTAACCCTAACCCTAACCCTAACCCTAACCCTAACCCTAACCCTAACCCTAACCCTAACCCTAACCCTAACCCGAACCCGAACCCGAACCCGAACCCGAACCCGAACCCGAACCCGAACCCTAACCCGAACCCGAACCCTAACCCTAACCCTAACCCTAACCCGAACCCGAACCCTAACCCTAACCCTAACCCTAACCCTAACCCTAACCCAACCCTAACCCTAACCCTAACCCTAACCCCCTAACCCTAACCCTAACCTTAAGCTGCAGCCTGACTGGTACCAGGAGTTGCCTCCTTAAAGCCATATTTCTGCCATAGTTCCCACACTTAGATAAGCCCAAAGCAATTATTCTCGGAAGCCTTAACCCCGGCTGGTATCAGGAGCTGTGTCCTTAGAGCCATATTTTCGGGCTCACTCCCTGGCCACATTTAAACTAACCAATTAGAACCCTGTTGCTATGCTTCTGCTTCTGTACCTTGCTTCTGCCCTCCAAGCCCTATAAAAAGGGGACTGCCCCTTTGTCCAGCGCACAAGTCCTCTGAGAGACTGTGTGCCCACAGGTACCTGTGTAAATAAACCTCTTGCTACTTGCATCCGAAGTGAGTGGTCTCGCTGTTCCTTGGGACGGGTCTCTTCAGACGGAAGATACCCTCCGGGGGTCTTTCACTTCCGAGGTTGGAGACTCTACTGCAGCCAAGGAAAAGGTCGAGGAGAACATGTGGAGACTCGGAAGTGGAGGAGGAGTCCCCGGGAAAGCGCCTGGATACAGGTCTCACCAATGGCTTTGAAGAGTAAAAGGTTGTCAAAGGACACTGATTCCTTACCCTAGGGATTTCCTCTGCCGCTCCCAGGAAATCCCACCCAGGAAATCCCACTTTCTTGAGATTTGAGTTCCCAAAATACCACAGAAGGTCCGGATGACCTCTGTGGAATGTTCCAACGCCCTAGGTGTGCCTGGGGGTGTACTGATAAAAAATGTATGATTCTTCCCCTTATGAATTTCCTCATTCCCCCTGTCCTCCCCCTCCTTTGTGATTTTTGCTTTTATAAGCCTGTTACAAGTTCAGGCCGGGGTCGAACTCCTCTACCCCTGTGTGGTGTATGAGTCTCGACCCCAGCATGCTGGCCTGAGATCTCACTCTTTCACTTTCAATAAACTTCCTCATGCGATTGCAGCAAGTCTGGTCTCGGTGCCTCGCTGGGTGCGCGCCTCTCCTGAGATTTGAGTGAGGGTCTCCCTTCGGAGGTCTTTCAGCTTTGGGGGTACTAGAAGTGAGCAGGAGCCAGGCAGCGGCTCAGGGAGGAAAGCTGCGCCCCGACGGCGCTGTGCTTCTGAATCCAGTATTTGTTCCAGCAACAGCCCACTCTGTGACTCAAGCTTTAGTACACCCAAGTGTGGAAGAGGAAAGCCTGCCCTTGTGCGAAGGTACACACTAGAAGACCGTAGCGAGCTGATATCTTGTATTGAAAATGGAAACTATGCCAAGGCAGCCAGGATTGCAGCTGAGGTGGGACAGAACAGCATGTGGATTTCCACTGATGCTGCTGCCTCCGTCTTGGAGCCCCTGAAGGTGGTATGGGCCAAGTGCAGCGGCTATCCCTCTTACCCAGCACTGATTATTGACCCCAAGATGCCACGAGTGCCTGGCCACCACAATGGTGTCACCATCCCATCCCCGCCCCCGGATGTGCTGAAGATCGGTGAACCCATGCAGACCAAGTCTGAGAAGCTATTTCTTGTTTTGTTTTTCGATAACAAGAGAAGCTGGCAGTGGCTTCCCAAGTCCAAGATG
Organism: Micromys minutus; assembly: GCF_963924665.1. Classification (NCBI taxonomy): domain Eukaryota; kingdom Metazoa; phylum Chordata; class Mammalia; order Rodentia; family Muridae; genus Micromys; species Micromys minutus. The sequence continues at coordinate 5,678 of NW_027667599.1, forward strand.
GTTCCTCTCGGTGTCGACGAGACCATTGACAAGCTGAAAATGATGGAAGGGAGGAACTCTAGCATCCAGAAGGCTGTGCGGATTGCATTTGATCGAGCCATGAATCATCTGAGCCGGGTCCATGGGGAGCCAGCCAGTGACCTCAGTGACATTGACTGAGGTGGCTTCTAGCAAAAGGCAGTGGCCAAAGCCACAGCCAGCCAGGAGCCCATAGTGTTGATAGCTGTATAGGTTTGTATATTGTTCAGAACTTAACTTATTCTGATTTTTCTAGGCGTAGTTCTTTAATTCTTCCCCCACCCGAACCTGCCCCCAGGGGAAGTTTCACTTCCAAGTTTTCTATGAAACCATCTGGTCTCGGCTTTGCAAGTGAGGAGGGTTTGTTCCGCAGTGTGGTGTGGGGTCCCACTGCAGGTGCCGAGTACCGAACCCTCACTTATTCTAATCTGTAGGGTTTTTTTTTTAAGACTTTTGAATGTTTAATAATTTTGTAGATCATGCTCTTTACACAGAGTACCGCTTATTTAATAAGACGGGATGTAAATTTACAATGACAAATGTGTATTTTAAGAAAGAAAATGACATTATTTTGAATGGTACTTTGTGCAAAGAGGGAATAAATTTATGCTGTGTGCATCACTTGCAAATCACCAAAAAATGTCCCGCCAGCTGCTGCCGGACAGGGCCGGTTCTCATCCAGCTGACTGCCCAGAGTCTCCTGCTCCGCCCTGGCTCCTGCAGGCGCGCCTCCCAGCGGGTTATTTATTGTAGAAAGTGTACTCATTTGCTTTATAATGAAAAATAAATTTGCAAAGGTATATTGATATGCATTTTATACAGGCACATAAAATTCAACTCGGTGTGGGAGCAGAATGTGTTGCGAGGTTATATACATGACAGGTCTGTGTGTACTTTGATTTTGTAACTTGTAATCTTTTGTTTACAATGAGGAGCTTTCTGTAACTTGTTTTAATTTAGAACACTTTGGTAGCAATAGACCTTTGGATACATTTTTGTATGGTACATGTGATGTATATAGAATTAGTACTTTATTTTTATTTCTAAGAGGTAAAGCATTATGTTAGGAGAAAAGGCAGGGTGGGTTTCCAAATTTGCATTTTTATATTAAAAATAAAGTGAAGATTTGGACAGTGTGGCCCTCTCATTCCTGCATCACTAGGAGGCTGGGTGAGCTGAAGCCTGAGGTACATGGGAGCACTGGGTCCTAGAGTGGGTGGTGTGACCAGGTGTGACACACTTGATCTAACAGCTGACCTGGGATGGCATTATTTATTATTTTGCCTAATCATATTTTTTATTTTAAAGCTAAATAGTTACTAAAATTTTTAAATGTTCTTTTAAGTCTACATGTTTGTAATATCTCCATAGAAACTTGAAAATAAAAAGTCTTCCTTTGGTAAAAAAAAAAATAGAAATCTGTTTTAGTTATTAAGCTGCAGTTACCTTAGATGTCAATGCAGTCAGAAATCTGGCTTAGAAAAAATAAATAAAACATTAATCTAGCAGGCAGAATAAGATTGGAAATAATAAAGGGAAATAAAACATGTTGTTTGAGAAGGGCACTATTGCACATAGGTGAGAGAATGCAGTTGATGCACTGGAGACACTCACATACAGGAAGGGGGTGTGGTTCTATGGCGGCAGGGCAAGGCTAAGGCAGGCGGAAGTCCTGGACAAGTCATTCCGGACAGGAGGCATGCTACCCCGCCCCTCGGTGGGCGGGGGAGTACCTGTGCTGCCGCCATGGTTGGGGGGACCACGTGTAATCGGCTAGGCCGCTGCTTACCAGGAGGCCTGCTTTCATGGTTTCCCTAGGGACTGAAAGCAGGACCAGGGTCCCTGCAGAAACCCAGTCACCACCCTCCTGCTCACTGCCCCCAGGGAGCGGTCAGAGCCTGGAGCACTTGGCCCTCAAGACCTCAGCCTGCCCTGAAGCTCCTGCGAGAGTGGTATCTTTGGCTGCTGCTGCTTCCAGGAAGCCCGTCTACAGGTAAGCTCTACTAGCTCCGGGTGGCTAGCTCCGGATTCCTGCCGCGGGCCCATACCACCAAGGCTGAACCTCCTGTGGGACCAGATGCCTGCCCACCGGCTCCCAGCGGACAGAAAGAGTCTGAGACTGAGACCAGGACGGAGAAAGCACATGTGGGATGGGAACAGCTAGGTCTAGCAAACAAAGTCCCAAGCGGAGGCTAGGGGCAGGGCCAGACCCGCTATTCACACAGAATGAATAGCTAGCAAGGGAGTGCAGTTTATTGGTTTCTGTTTACTGTAAATTAAACCAACCATCCCAGGAAATAGGGACAAAGGCGGCAAAGACAAGCCCATGGGTGAGGGTAGGTATAGCTGCCATGGGAGCACTAATCCATGGCTGTGATCCATGGAGGCGGCCCATGAGAGTCCGCAATGGGGCTAAATTGGAGGCAGTGCTCCTCAGAGGCAGAGCTCCAGAATGAGATCCAGGCCTGGCCTGGGTCTAGTAAAAGGAGGAGGGGGGTTCCAAGGGCAAAAATCCTAGAATGAGCGTCAGTAAAAGCACCTGTCCTCAGGGGTAGCTCAGGAACACTTCCCTGGGACCTTATGGATGCTTACTCTGACCAATGTGGGGAGGGAGCTTACCAGGTCTTGGGCTAGTGAGTGTCGGGATTCGAACCTGCATTTTCTTGTATTGCATCAGCACCAATCCAATGTAGTTAAAAAATCACAGAATGAAAGGAAAAAGAGATACCTGGTCGTGAGGAAATCTAATCTCCTCACATGGGGCACCAATGTAAGGAAAAGATGATGTTTCCGGGTTTCAGCACCAATGTTAGGGGAAGGATGAAGAGAGTGGGGGGCATATGGCCCAAGGAGGTGCAGCAAGGCCTGGGGGTAAGGGGGATGCCTCTGGGGGGGTCCATGTTGGGAATCCCTTCCCCCTGAGGGACCAGCCACACAACAGTATAGTACAGAATAGAGTTTATTCAGGTCATGGGAGAGTTAAGAGGGTGGTAGAGGCAGAGAGAGAGGGGGAGAGGAATAGAGGAGTAGAGGCCGTCCACGAGCATGTGGAGAGAGAGGAGGGAAGGGAAGGGAAGGGAAGAGGAGGGGTAGGGGTGGGAGAGCAAGGCTGCAAGAGCACAAGAGCAAGAGCGAGATCAGAACTTCTTACAAGGTTAAGAATTTTCTAGATTTTAGGTTCTTAGATTTAGGATCTGTACTATTATATTTTGGACCACCAGGAGGATCATTAGTAATAATATCATCATAAAGTGATATTATCCTAATAGTTGGATTGTAATATTCCTTATAAACAATCTCTGGCTATTCTAAGTCATTAATTGTCCTTGTAAGATAATACTTACTTTCATGTCCATAAATGTACTTAACTTGCTGCAGAACTAGTAACACTTAATGGTGAGAGAAAAAAATCCCTTTGTATATAGATTTCTGTTTTTTTTTTTGTGGACTATTTTAAATATGTGAAACTACAACAGCAGTATGGTAGTATACGAGCTTGGGAATCAAACTGACTGAAGTTAAATTCTAATTTTGGTTCTCACCAGCTGTGGGGCTTGAATTACTATTCTGTAAAATGTGGGGGTGACAGTAATTTTTCCCCATAGTGTTGTGAGAATTAATCTAACCCCCTGTAAACCTCTTGTGTTTTATTACTTCTCAGAAACAGTGGGTAGTAGTAGCCATTGTTAATTTTTGTTCCATTAAATAATGTTTGTAGAGTTGTACAGAATGGAGCTTATCAAAGCTAAGTATGTGAAAATACACATATCAAAATTGTTATAAATAATAATCAGATTTACCTTATAAAATTATAATTTTAAAAGAACACAGAAAGTTGAAAAGGATATAATACCATGGTATTGTTAGAAGTGATTTAAAATTCTATCAGAAAACTAAAGAAATGAAAAATAGTCTATTAAGGTGGCATACAGTCCATAATATATTATACATTCTGTTAAGATACCATTCTTCCTAAATAAGATTTTTTAAAATTTTTATTGGATATTCTTTGCATTTACATTTCAGATGTTATCCCCTTCCTCCAATCCCATCCACCCTCCTCCTCCCATTGCTTCTATAAAGGTGCTCCCTCTCCCACCTTAGCACCTTGGCTTTCCCCTACCTAAATGATATTTCTAATATTAACTAAATTTGTTTTTCATGAGAAGAATTAGTTTGGGTTTGAATGTTCTTTTTCTTTTACTTTAGGCAATGTCAGTATTGAGTGCACCCAGACATCAGATCTCTGTAAGGCATGCTGACACTGATTTCTTCTTTGTGTCATAGGGTGTAAGAAATATAACAGATCTCAAAGGTCTATATTATTTGTTTATAAACAAAATTGGTACATATGAGTGTGTGTGTGTGTGTGTGTGTGTGTGTGTGAATTGATAACAATGTATTCTTTGGAAAGTATTTTGATTTTTCTCAGTCAAATCTATTCCTTTGTTGGAATTGGCTGGACTCTGTTATCATCTATATAGGGAAATTAGAAAACTATAGCTTAGTGTAAGTTGAAATATACAGAGAAAAGTACCTTAAATTGAGGACTCTATTACTTCACATAGATGAGAGCTTCTGGATATTTTCCATATCTTTTTATTGTTTGTTAAGGGGAGTTTTCTCATATTCTATGTCTTCAGACTTTTTGTTCTCCTGTTTAAATAACTCTCCTCCCTCAATGTAGGTAAACATACTTTCAGGTTGTGATAATTTTGTATCATTGAGTTGAGTCATTTGGACAGTCTGTTTTTTAAATGAAATTTCAGGTTTAGGTGTTTACTACTTACTAGTATTAGAAACATTTATTTAGGATTTTTCTTTAGTTCTTTCTGGACTAGATAGATACATTAGCAGTTTCTTTTTAAAGTCAATTTTCTCTTATGTGAAAATCCTAGGAGAATGGATTCCGACTAGCCAGGGGGAAGAGAGATCTCAGCGGAGCACTCGGAAAGTGTGTGCCTGCCCGCCTTGATCCAGGGACCCAGGAACCCGGCAGCCTTGGGCCCTCTGTTCCCAGCCAGCAGCTTCTGGGGTGCACAACAGGCACTTGGACCATCCGCCACCAGGAACAGCGGAGATCCAGGGACACAGGCCAGGTACAAGGGAAAGGTGAGAACCAATCACTGACAACAGGATGGTAAGAGGAAAGCGAAAGACTGTACCCCAGGAAAACCAAGACAACCTGGCAACACTAGAACCCAGCTCTCCCATCACAACAAACAGCGGAATGCCAAACACTCCAGAAAAAGAAGACTCAGACACGAAATCCTACCTCAAGATGATAATAGAGATCCTTAAACAAGAACAGGAGAAGCATAAAGAAGTAGAAGCTTTAAAAGAAGAAATAAGAAAAAGACTCAAAGAACTAGAAGAAAACAGAACCAAAGAGATGAAGGAACGGAAGAAGGAATTTAAAACAGAAATGGACATAATAAAGAAAACACTAAAAGAGATAACCCTAGAGTTAGAAATCCTAAAAAAGAAATCAGGAAAATCCTAGAAAATTTAAAATTCTCAACAAGAATTTATTTTTGTCCTAGGTAGTTGTGACTCAGCTCTGAAAGGGATTTTTGAATATGAAAGAATTGATTTTAGCCTAGGGACAACTTACCCTCTAGTCTATTGTTCTTTTGTTTAGCAGGAAAACTGTGTGTTATATGTTTCTTTGGTCTGAGCCTCCTTCCCTCTAAGCCTGTGTAGTTTCACTTGCAAATCAATTTTGCAACATTATAGGTGTCTTATAAATTAATACATAAAAGGAAATGATACATTAGTGTTCTTAACCAAAGCAAAATCTGAGGGGTCTGAAATTCACATTTGGTTATATGTTAAAAATCAGATTTTTGTTGCTATGAATCTTCAATTTATTTCTATTGCTTTTAAATTTAAAAATAAATATGGAGGGTAAACCTATATATACCAGAATTTTAAAAGTTTGTTTATAGTTTTTGTTTTATTGTCTACTCCTTCAATCTGAACCTGGGATTTGACTTCTTCCGTGAAGATAAAGCCATAATATTCTCTACCTCAATAATGGCTGCATGAGATTGTGCTGAATATAGTGTTACAGTAGTTGATTCATATCTGGGTATTTATATAGATACAATGTTTAGTTGATGGTTTGTAGGAAGCTCCATGTGTACTGGAGTATTAAAACTCATGATGAAGCCAGCACCATTTCCACCAGAAGTATCTCAGGACTTAGCACACCATGGAGTTGTATACTGTAGGAGAGAATAAGAACTATTTACAGGCCATGATGCTGAAGCAAAGAATGGGACTTACCTTGATCAAGAACATGTGTGGGTAGAGATGGCCAAGAACTGGACCCATCTATGCTTCTGTAACTGATGATCTGGTGCAGATCTTCAGTGTCTCAGTGAGTGAGCATCCTTTCTGGCCAAGCAGAAGGCTTCTGGCAATTTCTACCCACAGATTATTTAAGCAGTGCTGTAAGATGCTCTTGAATTTCAAACAGGCTCCTTTTTAGAAGCAGCATCACACTGTACATTTGGCAGGCATGGATTTATTTCTCGGTTTGTTTTAAACATGCTCAGAGGCTATTGATGATATTCTTCTATATGCACAGTTAACACAGCCTTGACAAGCCTTGACTTCTCAGGCCAGAAACGTACCAGGCATAGACTGGGAAGACTAAGGTATGAGAAGCAGGTGGGGGTATCCCATTCTGCTCCATCTTTGCGGCTTAAAGTCACTAGATAAGCTGGCTGCTGTGACTTGGTTCCTAGTTTAAATCAAATACTATGATTTTACACTGGGGCTTGATTCTTTCCACCCAGGAGTTTGGAAGCAGGAAGTTACTAAGCCAACCATCAGCACTAAGCTCAGGGAGGGATGTAATTAGCTCAGTCACTTCCCCTCTCCCTACACAGCAAGGCTTGAGAATTAAGCTCCTTATGAGGGCAATATTTGATGTTAAAATGTTGGAGCAAAGGTTACCAAAACAGGAGTTGGGCTGAGTTACAAGTGCCTGTTTGGGACTTAGCAGATCTGTGAGCTCTTGGTCTGCTTCAAAAAGCTACCCTCTAGAAATGGAACAGCCAAAAGACTGCTAGGAGCAATTTCTAGGATCATGCAGACTCCACGTTTGTTTCCCTAGAGAAGAACTTGAGGCCAGTGCAAAGCCCATTCAGTCTTTCAGTCCAGTTCCTCATTTGCCTCCTTTTGTCTGCAACTTTAAGAAGCTAGGTCACAAGCTTGGCTCCTGCTCAGGGCCTCAGGATCCCAAGACCAGATATTCCTTTGGTTTTGACTCTTAAATGAGAATCATCCATGATTAAAAGCCATCTTGATTCAGAGGGGGCTCTGATAAAGTTGAAAGCATAGAGATTTCAGCTTTGTGAATTCACATTTCAATCCCACTGAGTTGGGCCTGACTTGACTTCTCTTTTGTCCTTTTCTTAGTTGAATGAAGATTATCTTGAACCTAGAGGATCTGTTTTAAAACTTACTTTAGTTGAGGTAGGAATAGGTCATAGCCTTTTACTATTCTGAAGCCTTTGCCTCATGGTAGGCTTAGGCAGTACTTCTCTGGCTATCCCTTGTTTTTGCCTTCTTTCTCAGGAGTTCCTGGCTCTCCTCAGCCTTAAAAAAATATTTTACAAAGCTGTATGTGTGTGTATGCAGGCACACATGTGTGCAGGTGCCTGCAAAACTAAGAGGGTATTGGGTCAACTGATGCTGGAGTTATGTGGGTGGTTGTGAGTTACTCGGCTGGCATGGGTGCTGAGAACCAAACTCTGGTTCACTGTAAAAGCAGATAACACTCTTAATGGCTGAACCATCTCTGCAGCTGCCTTGCTCCCCTCTTGGTCATCTTCACCTTCCCTTCTCTCTCCTTGTTTATGGAATGTCCGTCTTGCCCAGGGTTTTATTGCTATCTCCTTTCTCAATTCTGTTCTCTCCATGTGTAAGGCTTGGCAGAGTAGCCTTCCTTTCTGAAATGTTTATGAGAGACATTCTCTGAGAAACTTAATCCCAAATCATCCTCCTCTCACCCCTACCTATACCATGGATCCTCACAAGCCTCTACCTATGCCGGGAAATTTGCTGTCCCATACTCTGACACACTAGCCACCTCTTGTCAGTTTGGCATTTAATACAGATGATTTATAGGCAACTCTGCTCACTTGCACACTGCCTTGGCATCCCTCAGCCACTCTTGGTGCTGCTTCCAGAACATTTACCCATAGCAGGAAGTTTCAGAATGTTCCATCAAGAAGGGTCTACCTCAAATAAAGTTACTGAAGCCCAGAGAAGGAAAGCAACTTGCCTGAAATCACACAGGGAGGTAGAGGTGAGTCAGGATGGGCCCCTAACCTCCTCCCAGATCTTTTGCTTTCTCTTACCGGAGAATGATTCTTATACAAGAATCAGCCAGGTACACCCAATGCCCTCTCAGACGAGATCTGTAGCTTTCAGTTCCAGAGCACTAACCACACAGTGTACACCATGTGAAGTGCTTGTATGTATAGCTCATCTGAACCTCATCAGGTACCCTATCATAGATGAAGGGATTGGGTGACAGAATGCTGTTTAGTTCCAGCTCCTAAGAACCCACTGAGGGCATGTGTTCTCAACTCCATGTCCTGTGTTGTTATGCTGCTAGCTGAAATCTAGTCCAATCCTAGGGTTTTATTTATACTTTGGAAACTGGCAGATGCTACCACACAGAGCTTTTCTCCATCCCTCTCCTACAGAAGGATCCAGTTTGCAAGCATGTCCCTGGGCTTCTGTGCAAGCTAGCTGACTCACTATCAGGGACTCACAAGGAAGTCTGGTTGTGCTCGCTTTGGCAGCACATATACAAGGAAGTCTGGCTTCAAAAAAAAAAAAAGAGTTCTTAACCCACTGTACTGTGCTGGTCAACAGGCCAAGGTTTCAATGGTTTGCTTCCTCCTGAGCTAGAGGTGGTGACTGACTGGTACATGCAGCCAGGCAGAATGCAAGGGACCATACCTGATATGGAAGAGGAATAATGTCGCTCCCAGTCTCTGGATCTCACCTCCCTGAGCCCATCTAGGTAGTTTTATGTCACTTGCTACCTTCAGTTTCCTAAGCATGTTCCTAACTCAAGGCCAGTGTTACTTCCAGTGGATTAACTGTTTCTCACAGAGCAGAACTTGGCTCTTACTGCCTGGTGCCTTTGTTCTTTGGTCAGTCCATCCAAATTTGTACCTGGAAGTCTGTACATCTCCTTCAGTTTATTGTCATAAACTTATCCCTGCCTGGCTTCATAACATGTGAATATTTGCCCTTTGTCCTTTTCATTCGGAGTCTTTTTGCTGAGTTGGCCCTGTGCAGGTTGTGCTGGTCCATCTGTGCAAACCTTTCTGTGGGAACTTGCAGCTATGGAACAGGACCCTGTCTACAGGAAGCACTGGTTTCAGCCGACCTTTGGGGAGAGCTAGGTGCTGGAGCAGTGTCCTACAACAGCCCAATACAGGTACAAAAGCATTTGATGACTGTTGATCTAAGTGGTGAAAGTTGGGGTGCTGTCCTCCAAATCTGCTGTAGGCCTGTGAGAACATGAGTTGAGCTGAGGCACAGTTGAATTCATTGACTGTAGGGAGACCTGGGGCTTTTATTAATTTTCAGGAGGAAAACTCAAGCAACATAGGAATTCTCTTTGGCCCTGGCTGGGTTGATGCATTCAGATTTGGGCTAAAGGAAGCAGCAGACAAATGCTGAAGAGAAAGACGTTTGACATCCAAAGTAAAGGGCTTGGCTCTGCTGCCCCCTGCTAGCTAGGTGTGATGTTAGTTGATTGACCTTTCTGACTTGTTCTCATTAGCATGGCACACTTGTGTACTTCTGATGATTCCTTTCTGCATTCGTCTATAAGTTGCTAATGGTAGGAACCCATCACGTTCCCTCTGCTGTCCTTAGTGCAGATTCATAGAAAGTATACCCAGCCCAGCAGATGTTTGATCTCCGAGTTATAACAAGGAATGAATGCTGACAAAGACTTTGGTTCCTAAACATGAAACACTAATAGAAGACCATTTGTATTTTCCCTTCCAGTCTCTGCCTATCAAGATGGCGACTGATATCTGAAGCTCAGAACCGTACATAGCAAGCTGGAATCCTGGCAGATGAACCTGCCAAGGAAGCATGTCCTGCCTCCTACTATCAGAACACTGCTGTTTCCTTTGGCTGAAAGAAGACCTTATGTACACAGGGAAATGGGGTAGACCCACATAGAGTGGAAGGAGGACCAGGGGTGAGGCTCACATAACAACTGTACTGGCTCGTTTTGTGTCAACTTGACACAAGCTGGAGTTACCACAAAGGAACCTCAGTTGAGAAAATGCCTCCATGATATCCAGCTGTAAGGAATTTTCTCAATTAGTGATCAAGGTGGAAGGACGCAGCCCATTGTGGGTGGTGCCATCCCTGGGCTGGTAGACCTGGGTCCTATAATAAAGCAAGCTGAGCAAGCCAAGGAGAGCAAGCCAGTAAGCAACATCCCTCCATGGCCTCAGCATCAGCTCCTGCTTGAGTTCCAGTCCTGACTTCCTTTGGTGATAAACAGCAATGTGGAAGTGTAAGCTGAATAAACCCTTCTCCAACTTCTTGGTCATGATGTTTGTGCAGGAATAGGAACGCTAAGACAACCAAATGAAGGGGTTTTGTGCAAAGCCTGGTGAGGAACCTTGCCTTTCTCAGCAACTGAGAACCTGGAACATTCTGTGTCAATGTAGAAGTGAATGAATCAAGTTGTTTTATGTCATGCCTAGAAAAACACCACCACTGTCCTTGCATAGTTTCTGGAAGCAGGGCTTGAATTTAGTGAGCGCTGCTCTGTGACAGCTGCTAAGGAAAAAGAACATTTGGAGTCTAGCCAAATAGCACAGAAGTGGTTTTGGTGGTTTATGGATGGGGGCTAGAATGCATGCATTGAGGAGGTCAGAGGAAATCTTGAGGGAGCTGATTCTTTTCTTCTACTATGTGAATCCTGAGATGAATCTCAGGCTATTGGGCTTAGTGGCAGGTGTCTTTGCCTGCTGAGCCAATCTGGCAGCATAACTTTTACTTTCTTGAGATCACATATCCATTTGGAGATTCAACAGAACAATGAACCCTTCCTTTCCTCTATCTTTCCCTGCCCAACTGTGTGCATAGAATCCCCCTCACCACCAGATAGCTGGAAGGCCAGAATCTTCAGTTAAAAACCTACTCAGTGGTGTGATGGGAAGTTGAGCTGAAAGAAATTGGTAAGAGACAAAGACATAGAAATGTATGGATTCTGCTGTTTGCCTCTGGGTCATCAGTGGAGTAGGTCAGCTGGGTGCTTTCTCTGCCTCTCTGAGCTAGCAGGCTTCCACCCCAGGATCTGGCTCCTGAGTCTTCATTGGTCAAATTGAACAGCTGGGCTTTTTGGTTTTAAAACATTTTGACTCTCCAACTTGTGACAAGGCCCCAAGGATACTCAGAGATCACTTCCACTGAGGACAACCTAAGAAGTCATCAGATTCAGTCCAGTGTATCAAGGCAGAAGCAGCCACAGGGATGGATATGTTTTTGATGATCCAGCATAAGAAGACCACCATCTTTGCTGAGGCCAAGGAGTTGAGCACAGTCTTGGAGTTAAAGCACATAGTTGAGGGCATCCTGAAGCAGCCTCCTGATGAGCAGCTACTGTTCAAGGACAACCGACTCCTTGATGAGAGAAAAACTCTGGCTGACTGTGGCCTCACTAGCCAGGTAGCAAAGCCACACTCCCCAACCACAGTGGGCCTGGCCTTCAGGACAGAACATACCTTGGAAGGCCTGCATATCTGCTCCTTTTCTACTCCTCCAGAACTTCCAGATGTGATGAAGAATTCTGGGAACAGTGCTGAAAACATGTTGTGTAGTGATGGCCCCAGGGCCACTCCCCAATAAGTGAAAGAAAGAAAGAAAGAAAGAAAGAAAGAAAGAAAGAAAGAAAGAAAGAAAGAAAGAAAGAAAGAGAAAGATGTATGGATTCAAGGTCCAATAAATAACATGTCAGAATCACAGACCTCACAAGCGCTCCACCTCCAGAACAACAGTACAGAATGAACTAACATGTCAAATAAAATGAGGCAAAGTCTGTAGGATGGCATCAGGGTACTCTCAATATCCCACATATTCTGCATCCACATGTAACACTCACTCCAGTTCATAAAACACACTCTTAATCTCTCAGCCTGTGAGCTTACATCCAGTCCTGTGTGGGCCTGCTCAGTGAATATTCACCATCTACAAGAACACATGAATTGCTCCTGGCTGGCTTGCTTTATTTTGTCTTTTCCTCTTAAATTTTCATCTCAAATGAATTTGGTTCTTTTGTTTTATTTTTATCCATCTATCATTCATCTCTCTAACTAGCTACCACCTATCAACTATCTATTATTTGTGCATGTGTGCATCATATATGTGCACATGTGAGTATGTGGAAACAAAAGGAGGACATCAGGTATCTTGTCCTATCACCAGCTTCTGTTTCTTTAAGGTAGGGTCACTCACTGAATCTAGAACTGGGTTGGTGGCCAGCAAGCCTCAGAGATCCTCCTTCCTCTACCCACCACAGCACTGGGATACAGGTACAAACTGTGCTCAGCTTTTGATGTAGGTTCTGGGGATTCAAGCTCAGGTCCTCAAGCTTCTGCAGTAAGGACTCTTAACCACTGAGCCATCTCCCTAACCATGATCTTGATTTATTAAGGAAATATTTGCCTAGAGATAGATCAATGGCTTGCATTTTTCCTAATGACCTGGGTTCAATCTCTAAAGTCCCACAGGGACTTAGTTAGCTGGCTGTTCTCATGGTGCTATTCCCACTTCTCCACTTCTTCATGCCTGGCTTTGCCCCTCTCACCAGCCACAGAAGCCAGCAGTGCCAGGCCCTCACTGTGCCAGAACTTACTCAGCAAGTCTTTGATGCCAAGAATATGATGGCCACCTGTGACCCATGTCATGACCAGCACCTCAAGATTGCAGCTGTCTTCTGTGGACAGAAGTCCATGAAGGAGGTGGACGAGCAAATGCTCAATGTGCAGAACAAGAACAGCAGCTACTTCGTGAACTGAATCTTCAACAATGTCAAAACAGCCGTCTGTGACATCCCACTGCATGACCTCAAGATGGCAGTCACCTTCATTGGAAACAGCATGGTCATCCAGGAGCTCTTCAAGCACATCTTGGAGTAGTTTACAGCAATGTTCTGCCGGAAGGCTTTCCTCCACTGGTACATGGGTGAGGGCATGAACAAGATGGAGTTCACTGAAGCTGAAAGCAACATGAATGACCTTGTCTCCTAGTATCAGCAGTACCAGGATGCCACTTCAGAAGAGGAAGAGTATTTTGGAGAGGAGGCAGAAGAGACCTAAGGCAGAGAGCCCTACATCACCTCAGGCTGCTTAGTTCCCTCAGCTCTCTCCAACTGCCCTTGTCCTCCAGTTTCTTTCTGCTACCTCTGTCCTGTTTTTGTTTCATTTCTCATTAGGGGTTAAACAGTGACTGGCACATGGCAGGCATTCAATAAATATTTGTTTGTAGGAAAAAAATGCTCAAAAAGAATGGTTTAAGGATTTCTGTCTTAAATCTTTATTATTTGCCATCAAATTCATAATATAGTTAACAGTACTTCTGTGGTACTGTCAGTTCCCACTATGACATACTTGATTTCATAGGGTCACTACTGTTGAAGCTATTTGATACATAATAGCAACTTAAACTCAATGGTTAGATCCAATAATTTAATATTTTGTTTTATATAAAAACTTATATATTAACTGTTCATTCAAATACATATTAAGTTCATCACAAATTATATAATTAAAAAATCTAACTAGGAGAGGCTGTCAAGTCAAATGCCTCTATGATCAACTATTCTTTTAAATTTCAAAATTAGAAACTGCATGATTCTGTGAATTTTAATTTTCCAAATGCTCCTGAAAAGAATTGGTAGACTCATCCTTTGGTTTTGCTGGTTTTTGTTTTGTCACAGAGGTACTCTCTTCTGGTGAGGCAGTAGTCCCCATAGTGGTGTGACCTGGGTGTGGCCACCTCCACTCAAAGGCATTCTCTCTTCTCATGAAAAAAAATGAAGAGAAAGGGACAAGTGTCAACTTTCCCTGCTCCGTTGATTCTTGGTGCTCTCACTGCATTGTGAATGCCTGATTTCAACTGTACAGCAACAACAAATGCCAGTATTCATTCTGCAAGACCGTGTATTCCAAGCATACATTAGTATATTAGCAGCTTCCAACGCGGTCCCTAGGAATGATTCGCAGCTCTGAACCATGCTTCAGAAAAACATTTCCTACACAAACAGACAAAAATGCAAAGTCAGGTGTCTAAAAAGGACAAGTAACACTGTTACTCAGCAAATGAAGGCAAGAAGGATGTTCCAGTGTTATCACGGATGGTGGCCATTCTCTAAAGCCCTGCCCGCCCCACCTTTCACCCTCACAGATTAACAAATGTTTAAATGGTATGGCACACCAGCCACTGGCATGCCAGAATAATATCAATCAATGGTGCCACCGATAGAAAAACAGTCAATACAAGGGCAGTGGAGGCCACTGAGCTATTCTGATACTTGGACTTGACTGCCTAATGATATTACAATCAAGCTCAATGATGCACATAACTCAATTTGGAAGGTGACCTAAAGGGCAACATGTGAGAGTAAGCAAAAACTCAAACTAATATAAGGGAACAAAAACTTCTAGAATAAAAAACAAACAAAAAACCATCTACTCCCAGATTACACAGGATTAGTAATATAGTGCCTCACAATTTCCCATAAATAAAACTTCCACTTTAAAGTATATACTCAAGATGATTGATGGTGGTAACAAAAATCTGCAATTGTAAATCACTCTTCATTGTCTAGATTTATGACTTTCGGTGGCCAATAATTGTTATAAATCAAAATCTTCCAAAATACAATTGTTTAGAAGCCAAGTATTGGTTAAGAATGAGGCTACATCTCAGTACACACTTGAGAAATCCTGACTTGATGTTATCTTTTATACTTCTCCCTGTGTGGCAAGAACATTAAGCAAGATTGGTCTGTCCCTGAAGGTATTCAATGTGTCGGAATTAGACTCTAAGATAGTACAGGTTTAAATAAAAAGTTCTTTACTGTAAAAAAAAAAAAAAAAAAAAAAAGAATGAGGCTACATTATATTAAATAGCACAGCTTTAAATAGCAGCCCAAGGAATGCATCTGGAGAACTGTAGTCTTCCCAAAGGTTAAGAGCATCTTTACTAATGTTAAGGCTATTTATTCCACCAGCTGGCCAGGACGCCACCATTTCATGCTGAGTTATGTTATGAACCATGGCTTCTAAAAAATCTTATCTAGTTGAAATTAAAAAAATATTCAGTTTTGATTGTGCACACAAGCAGACACTCACCAGCAGTCTGTGCAGGATTTATTCCTATTCCATCTGAAAAATAAATTACAAATCATGTACGTTATTTCTAAAGTAAAACAATTTTACAGTAATAAGATAGTGCAACTATGGGTACAGGCAAAGGATGAGCAACTTCAATCCCAGAACCCAGGCAACAATCTCTCAGGTGAGTCACCTGTCTCCCATGAGACACCTCCCATGAGTACATGTTTATAAGCAGCACAATACAGCAGAATTTTAGCAGAGCCACTGTATCTGGCATGAATTCTATACTGATGGCACCTAAGTTTTAAAGTAGTCTTTTGTCTACTGTTACCTGAGGTTTGGGGGTTTCTCTTTTGAAGGATTCTCAACTTTTTCATAATTTAGGCTGAAGACATGACTGGCAAACCAACAAGTCTCATATGACTGAGAATTGCTCATCTGATGGGTCTTTTAAGACAATCCCTAGATCAGATAAGAAATTTTGGTATGTAGAAATCAATTGCTAAAGATGCCTTTTGTAGAAGCTCTTCTAGAAAACTGTTAGCGCAGTTCTTTAGAGGTCGATCCCCCCTGCTACTGAGACATCTGAGATGCAATGGCCCTTTTCTTTGTTCAATCCTCCTGTGTAACCCAGAACACTGACAAAAAGATCCTAAGTGCAATGGCTCTCATACTTTCTATAGAAGACAGTGTTTTTAATCCCATTTTACTAATGCAGTAAGCAGGGTCACTCCTTGCTTGAGAAACAAACATCTTATGCCACTAGTTCTTTCTGCTGCTGGGTGGCAGGACAATCTCCAAGGTGAGAGAGGCTCAGGTCATTTTGCTCATGTTATAGTGACACTCTGAATGTTTTAAACATTTCCACTAGAAAATCTTTATAACTTTCCAGAAAGCTGACCACCCTTCTTCAATGTGATAACATACAGAAGAAGACAGAAAGAAATGCAGTCATACCTAAGTTATACTGATCTACTGCACCTGACCCCTTCTCCTTGGTGGAACTTCCTGCACAGGATACTTCCCATCTACAGTAATTTACACAGAAGATGGACAAGTGCTCCTCTTACAGTTCATTCACTGGTTTACTATCTCCTAAGACCAGTTACACTGGAATTTGTACCAGTGCTCTAAAGTATTCAATGTTGGTAACTGAATCTATCTAACTGGGAAAACACAGCAAGCCTGCCAAC
>NW_027667598.1:57500-62500 GCF_963924665.1 Micromys minutus
ACCCTAACCCTAACCCTAACCCTAACCCTAACCCTAACCCTAACCCTAACACTAACCCTAACCCTAACCCTAACCCTAACCCTAATTCTAACCCTAACCCTAACCCTAACCCTAACCCTAACCCTAACCCTAACCCTAACCCTAACCCTAACCCTAACCCTAACCCTAACCCTAACCTTAACCCTAACCCTAACCCTAACCCTAACCCTAACCCTAACCCTGGCCCTAGCCCTAGCCCTAACCCTAACCCTAACCCTAACCCTAACCGTAAACCTAACCCTAACCCTAACCCTAACACTAACCCTAACCCTAACCCTAACCCTAACACTAACCCTAACCCTAACCCTAACCCTAACCCTAACCCTAACCCTAACCCTAACCCTAACCCTAACCCTAACCCTAACCCTAACCCTAACCCTTTAACCTTAAACCCTAAATTCTAAACCTTGAACAACCATAAATCCTAAACCCTGAACAACCTTAAATCTTAAACCCTGAATAACCCTAAACACTAACCTCTAAACAACCCTAAACAACCCTAATCACTAAACCATAAACAACCCTAAACACTAAACACTAAACAACCCTATACCCTAAACCTTAAACACTAAACCCTAAATAACCCTAAACCCTAAACCATTAACACTATACCCTAAACAACAGTAAACACTAAACCTAAAACAACCCTAAACCCTAAACCTTGAACGCTAAAGCTTAAACAACCCTGAACCCTAAACACTAAACCCTAAACATCCCTAAACTTTTAACCCTAAACACTATACCCTAAACAATCCTAAACCTTAAACAATCCTAAACTCTTAACCCTAAACCCTAAACCTAAACCACCCTAACTCTTAAACAATCCTAAACCCTAAAACCTAAACCCTAAACACTAAACCCTAAACCCTAAACCGAACAATAACCATAACCCTAACCAAACCCTAATTCTAACAACTCTGCGCATCTGCAACACTCGGTGCATGTGCAACACACTGCACATGCGCACCACTCTAACTCTAGCCCTAACCCTAACTTTAAACTGAACCCGAACCCGAACCCTAACCCTAACCCTAACACTAACCCTAACCCGGGTACAAACCGAAAAGACTGGGACTCTCCGATATGAGCTGCACATCGGAAGTATCTGAAAACGCTGCCCCTGTATCTGAAAAGTTGAAAAGACCCACGAAACACCCAAAACGACTAAGAAGTCCCCGGAATGGGTTGCATGTCAATATTTACTGAATACCCAGCCTCGGTGAATGAAAAGTTGAAAGGACAGTCTAACCAGCCAAAACGACTGGGAAGTCCTCGGAATAAACTGCACGTCCGATATGAATGAAAACGTGCCCCGGTGACTGAAAAGATGAAATGACCTGCGAACCACTCCACAGGACAGGTAAGTCCACGGAATGAGCTGCACGTCGGAGGTAAATGAAAAGTCTACCCGGTGATTGAAATGTTGAAACGACTCGAAATCACCTGAAACGACAGTGAAGTTCACGAAACGGGTTGCACGTCACAAGTCATTAAAAACGCTGCCCAGGTGACTAAGAAGTTTTAACGACACGCGAACCACACGAAACGACTGTGAAATCTCAGTAATAGGTTGTATGTCGTAAATGACTGAAAACGCTTCCTTGGTGACTGAAAAGGTTACACGCTTCGCAAACCTCACTAAACGACTATAAAGTACCAGAAACATACGGCGCGTGGGTTATAATAGAAAACGTTGCCCCGGATACTGAAAGGGTAAAACGACCCGGAAATGACCCAAAACGACCAGGAAGTTTTTGGAATAGGCTGCACATAAGAAGTGACTGAAAACACTGCCCGACTGACAGAAAAGTTGAAAAGAACTGGGATCCATCAAAAGCGACAGGCATGTTCCCAGAATAGGCTGCACCTGAAAACGCTTTCCTGGTGAATGAAAAGTTGAAATGAACTGAGTCCCACCCTAAGTGACTGGGAAGTCCATAGAGTAGACTGCACGTAGGGAGTGTTTGAAAACGCTGCCTCGGTAGAAACGATCTGCGAATAACCCAAAACGACTGTGAAGACCTTGGATTAGCTGCACGTTGGTAGTTCCTGAAAACGCTGCCCCGTGACTGAAAGTAGAAACGACAGGCGAAACAGCAAAAACGACTAGGAAGTACCCGGAATAAGATGAACATCGGTTATGACTGAAAACGCTGTCCCGCTGACTGAAGAGTTGAAAGAATGTGTGATTTACAAAAAAAGACTTGGAAGTACCCAGAATGGACTGCACGTCGGAAGTGACTGCAAACTTCACCGGTAAATTTAAATAGACCCGCGAACCTGTCAATGTCTCTGGGAAGACCAAGGAATCAGTTGCACTTTGGGAGTGACTGAAAACAATGCCCGAGTGACTGAAGAGTTGAAACGACCTGGAAACCACACGAAACTACTGGTAATTTTTCGAAATGAGCTGCACATCGGAAATAAGTGAAAATGCTTCACAGGTGACTGTAAATTTGAAACGATCAGCGAACCAGTCAAAGCAACTGGGAAGTCCACGGAGTGGGTTGCACGTCGGAAGTGATTGAAAACGCTACGCGGGTGACTGAAAAGTTGAAACGACCCGTGCACAATCCTAAACGACTGGGTAGTCACAGGAATGGGTGACATGTCAGAAGTGACTGAAAACGCTGCACTGTTGACTGAAAAGTTGAAACGAACCGGGAACCACCCGAAACATCTTATAAGTCACCGGAAGGGGTGCCCGTAGAAAGTGACTAAAATCGGTGCGCTGGTGACTTACAAAATTATTCGACCCGCCAACCACACAAAACGACTGTCTCTGAAACGTATTTCATGTCGGTTGTGACGAAAAACACTGCCTCAGAGACTTAAAAAGTTGAAACTATCTGCTATCCACCAAAAGCGACTGGTGAACCCCCGGCACAGCGACTATTTAAAAGTGACTAAAAACGCTACCCCTAAACAGTGAAATGTAGAAACGAACTGCCCCAGAAACTTTAAAGGTGAAACGGTATGTGAACCACCCGAAATGACTGGGAAGTCCCAGAAATGTGCTGCATAACGTGACTGAAAATGCGTGTCTTGTTACTGAAAAGTTGAATGAAACCGAGAACCACACAAAACAAATGGTAAGTCCATGAAACGGTCTGCACGTCGGACATGACTGACAACGCTGCATCGGTAACTGAATATTGAAACGACACGCGAACCACACAAAAGGATTGAGAGGTCATCAGAACGGGATGCACTTAGAAATTGACAGAAGACACTGCCCATTGACTTAAAGTTGAAATGACCCGCGAATCACCCAAAATGACTAGGAAGTCCCGAGATTAAACTGCACGTTGGAATTAATTGAGAACGCTGGTCTGATGACAGAAAACTTGAACCGTGATCCTCCTTAAACGACTGGAAGACCCGGAATGTGCCGCAGTCCCGCTTACTGTAAAGTTGAAACAACTCACAAACCACCAAAGACGACTGGGAAGGTCACCGAATGGGCTGCACGTAGGAAGTTACGGAAAACGCTGCCCCAAGTGAATGAAAATAGAAAACACTCGCGAACCTCTGAAAACGACTGGGAAGTCTCCGGAATGTGCTTCACATTGGAAGTGACTAAAATGCTTACCGGGTGACTGAAAAGTTCAAACAACCCACAAAATTCACAAAAAGACTGGGAAGTCCTCAGAATGGGTTGCACGTCCGAATTAACTGAAAATGATTTTGCGGTGACTGAAGAGTTGAAACGACCTGAGAATTACCCAAAACAACTGGGAAGTTCCTGGAACGAGCTGCACGTCGGAATTGACTGAAAACGTTGTCCAGGTGAATGAAATATTCCAATTTCGAGCGAACCACGCAAAAAAGAACTCAGAAGTCATCGAAACGGGCTGCTCATAGGAATTGACTGAGAATAGTGCCCCAATGACTGAAAACTTGTAATGAAACGCCAATCGCCCATCTTTACTGGGAAGTCTCCGTTATGGGATGAACGTCGGAAGGTACTGAAAAAGTTTCCCCGGTGACTAAGAAGTTGAAACAACATGTGAGCCACCAAAACGACTGGGAAGTATCCGGAATGGGATGCACGTCGGAAATGACTGAAAATTCTACCCGGTGACTGTAAAGTTTAAACGTTTCGAGAACCACCCAAAACGAATGGGAAGTCACCGGATGGGCTGCATGTCTGACATGACTGAAACGTTGCTCATTTGACAGAATAGTTAAAAAGACCCGCACACAGCTCAAAACGAGTTGGAAGACTACGGAACGGGTTGCATGTCTGAAGTGACTGAATCGCTGCCCCTTTGGCAGAAAAGTTGAAACGACCCGCACACAACTCAAAACGAGTGGGAAGACCACGGAACGGGTTGCACGTTGGAATTGACTGAAAACTTTTCTTCGGTGATTGAAAAGTTGAAATGACCCGCAAATCATGGAAAATGACTGGGAAGTCCTGAGAAAGAACTGTACGTCGAAAGTGACTGAAAACATATCCCTGTGACTCAAAAGGTCAAACGACCCGTGAAGCTCCCAAAACGACTGGTAAGTCTTCTGAACGGGCTGCACGTCGGAGTTGACAGAAAATGCTGTACTGGTGACTAAGAAGTTGAAGCGACCCGCCAATCACCCAAAACGACTGGGAAGTTCTCAAAATGGGCTGCTCATAGAAAGTGATTGAAAAAACTTTCAAAGACTGAAAAGGTGAAACAACCCGCAATCCACCAAAAACGACTGGGTACGCCCTGGAATCGGCTTCATGTCCTTTGTGATAGATAACGCTGTCCCGGTGACTGAAAAGTTGATACGTCTCGTGAACCACACATAACGAGTGGAAAGTCCCCGACACATGCTGCACGTCGTGACTAAAAATGCTGAAACGGTGACTGAAAGTTGAAACTACACGCGAATCACACAAAACAACTGGGAAGTTCCCGAAACCTGCTGTACTTCGTTATTGACTGAAGACACTACCCCAGTGACTGAAAAGTTGAAAC
>NW_027667597.1:0-12500 GCF_963924665.1 Micromys minutus
AGATTCCCCCAGTTTTGGGTCGAAAAGGCAGAAATGCCCCGTTTTTTTGGACAAAATTCCAGAAATTGCCCTTATTTTTGTGCAAAATTGCAGCAATTTTTTTTATTTTGGAGCAAAAAGCCAGAAATTTATTTTGGGGCAAAATTGCACATTAATGATTTTGTTGACAATTATTTTGGGTATATAAATTATTCTGACATTGATTATTTTGGTAACGTTAATTCTTTAGTAAACATTAATTATTTCAGTGACATTAATCATTTAGATGACATCAAAAATTTTGGTGACATTAATACTTTTGGTGACAGCGAGAGAGAGCAGAGAAAGAGAGGAGTGTAAGAGTGTGTCAAGATTCAAAAAGGAGAGGAGAGAGAGTAGAAAGAGGGTAGAGTGACAAAGAGAGAAAGATGAGAGATAGGAGAGATAGGAGAGGAGAGACATGATAAACAGAGACAGAGAAGAGAGAAAGAGACATTGAAAGCAAGAGAGAGAAGAGAGAGGAGAGAGATTGAAGCAAGAGAGAGGAGAGAGCAAAGAGAGAAGAGAGAGGAGAGAATAGAAAGATGGAAAGACAGAATAGAAAGAGTTTAGAGAAAAAGAGAGAGATGAGAAAGAGAGAGACAGAGAAGAGATAGAGGAAAGAGATTAGAGAAGAGTGTAAGAGACAGAGAGGAGAAAGAGGAGAAAGAGGAGTGTAAGAGAGAGAAAATAGAGAGGAGAGAGTAGAAAGAGGAGAGATAGAGAGAAAAAGGGAAGGAAGAGAAAGATGAGAAAGAGTGAGACAGAGAAGAGAGAGTGAAGAGAGAGGAGAGGAGAGAGATATTAAAGTGAGAGAAGCGTAAGAGACAAGAGAGAAGCGAGAGAGAGGAGAGAGAAAGGGAGATAGAGGAGAGAGAAAATAAAGAGGAGATAGAAAAAAGAGAGAGGAGTGAAAGTTAAAGAGAGAGAGGAGAAAGACAAAACAAAGAGACAGAGAGGAGCGAGGAAAGATAGAAATAGGAGAAAGGTGAGAAAGAGAGAAAAAGAAAGAGGACAGAGAGGAAAGAGAGAATAATAGATAATGGAGAGAAAAAGAAGAGGAGAGAGAAAGAAAAAAATGAGAGAAAGAGGAGAGAGAGGAGAGAGGAGAGAGAGGAACGAATAAGAGAGAGAGTAGAAAGAGAGAGTCGAGAGAGAGAGGGGAGAGACAAAAAGATAGAGGGGAAGGAGAGAGTGGAGAGAGATAAAGGAGATAGAGAGATAGAGAGGAGAGAGAGAAAGAGAAAATCATAGAGAAAGAGGATAAAGAGAAGAAAGAGGAGAGTGAAAAATTGAGAGATGACAGAGGAAAAAGAGGCGAAAGCGGCAACAGATGGAGAGAGAGAGGAGAGAAAGGAGATAAAAGTAAAGGGAAAGAACGGAGAGATGAAGAGAAAAAGAGAGAAGAGGTAGGAAAAAGAGACAGAGAAAAGGGAGAGTAGTAGTTTCAACTTTTCAGTTACTGGGGTAGTGTCTTCAGTCAATAACGAAGTACAGCAGGTTTCGGGTACTTCCCAGTTGTTTTGGGTGATTCGGGTGTAGTTTCAACTTTTCAGTCACCGGTTCAGCATTTTTAGTCACGACGTGCAGCATGTGTCGGGGACTTTCCACTCGTTATGTGTGGTTCGCGAGACGTATCAACTTTTCAGTCACCGGGACAGCGTCCAGGGCATACCCAGTCGTTTTTGGTGGATTGCGGGTTGTTTCACCTTTTCAGTCTCTGAAACAGTTTTTTCAATCACTTTCTATGAGCAGCCCATTTCGAGAACTTCCCAGTCGTTTTGGGTGGTTGGCGGGTCGCTTCAACTTTTTAGTCACCAGTACAGCATTTTCTGTCAACTCCGACGTGCAGCCCGTTCAAAAGACTTACCAGTCGTTTTGGGAGCTTCACGGGTCGTTTGACCTTTTGAGTCACCGGGATATGTTTTCAGTCACTTCCGACGTACAGTTCTTTCTCAGGACTTCCCAGTCGTTTTCCATGATTTGCGGGTCATTTCAACTTTTCAATCACCGAAGAAAAGTTTTCAGTCAATTCCAACGTGCAACCTGTTCCGTGGTCTTCCCACTCATTTTGAGTTGTGTGCGGGTCGTTTCAACTTTTCTGCCAAAGGGGCAGCGATTCAGTCACTTCAGACATGCAACCCGTTCCGTAGTCTTCCAACTCGTTTTGAGCTGTGTGCGGGTCTTTTCAACTTTTCTGTCAAATGAGCAACGTTTCAGTCATGTCAGACATGCAGCCCATCCGGTGACTTCCCATTCGTTTTGGGTGGTTCTAGAAACGTTTAAACTTTACAGTCACCGGGTAGAATTTTCAGTCATTTCCGACGTGCATCCCATTCCGGATACTTCCCAGTCATTTTGGTGAGTCACATGTCGTTTCAACCTCTTAGTCACCGGGGAAACTTTCTCAGTACCTTCCGACGTTCATCCCATACCGGTGACTTCCCAGTCAAGATGGGCGATTGGCGTTTCATTACAAGTTTTCAGTCATTGGGGCACTATTCTCAGTCAATTCCTATGAGCAGCCCGTTTCGATGACTTCTGAGTATTTTTTGCGTGGTTCGCTCGAAATTGGAATATTTCATTTACCTGGACAGCGTTTTCAGTCAATTTCAACGTGCAGCTCGTTCCAGGAACTTCCCAGTTGTTTTGGGTAATTCTCGGGTCGTTTCAACTCTTCAGTCACCGCAAAATCATTTTCAGTTAATTCGGACGTGCAACCCATTCTGAGGACTTCCCAGTCTATTTGTGAATTTTGTGGGTCGTTTGAACTTTTCAGTCACCCGGTAAGCGTTTTAGTCACTTTCAATGTGAAGCACATTCCGGAGACTTCACAGTCGTTTTCAGAGGTTCGCGAGTGTTTTCTATTTTCATTCACTTGGGGCAGCATTTTCCGTAACTTCCTACGTGCAGCCCATTCGGTGACCTTCCCAGTCGTTTTTGGTGGTTTGTGAGTTGTTTCAAATTTACAGTAAGTGGGACTGCTTTTTCAGTCACTTCCGACCTGCGGCACATTCCGGGTCTTCCAGTCGTTTAAGGAGGATCACGGTTCAAGTTTTCTGTCATCAGAGCAGCGTTCTCAATTAATTCCAAAGTGCAGTTTAATCTCGGGACTTCCTAGTCGTTTTGGGTGATTCGCGGGTCATTTCAACTTTAAGTCAATGGGCAGTGTCTTCTGTCAATTTCTAAGTGCATCCCGTTCTGATGACCTCTCAATCCTTTTGTGTGGTTCGCGTGTCGTTTCAATATTCAGTTACCGATGCAGCGTTGTCAGTCATGTCCGACGTGCAGACCGTTTCATGGACTTACCATTTGTTTTGTGTGGTTCTCGGTTTCATTCAACTTTTCAGTAACAAGACACGCATTTTCAGTCACGTTATGCAGCACATTTCTGGGACTTCCCAGTCATTTCGGGTGGTTCACATACCGTTTCACCTTTAAAGTTTCTGGGGCAGCGTTTTCAGTATAGTCTGCCCATTCTGGGGACTTTCCAGACATTTAGGATAGTTCTTAGGTCGTTTCAACTTTTCAATCACCGGTCAGCGTTTTCTATCACTTCCTACGTGCAGTCGATTCCGTGAATTTCCCAGTTGTTTTGCGTGGTTCGCCCTTCCTTTCAATTTTTCAGTCACCATGGCAACGTTTGGGCAACTTTTTCAGTAACTTCTGACATGCACCCATTCTGGAGACTTCCCAGTTGTTTTGGGTGGTTCTCCTGTGTTTTCAAATTTTCAGTCACACGGGCAGCGTTTTCAGTCACTTCCGACGTACAACTCGTTTCATGGACTTCCCAGTTGTTTCAAAAGTTTCGCATGTCATTTCAACTTATCAGTAACCGGGCAGCGTTTTCAGTCACTTCCGACGTCCAGCCCATGGCGGGGACTTTCCAGTCTTTATTGTTGTTTCGCTGGTCGTTTCGACTTTTCAGTCACTGAAGCAGAGATTTGTGTCATTTCTTATTTGCAAGCTCTTTACGGAAATTTCCCAGTCATTTCTGGTCGTTTCAACCTTTCAGCCCCCGGGTCAGCGTTTTCAGTCACGTCCGACGTGCTGACCATTCCGTGTACTTCCTAAATGTTTTGGGTGGTTCGCGTTTCAACTTTTTATTCACTTGGGCAGCGTTTTCAGTCAAATTTGACATGCAGCTCATTCAGGAGAATCTCCAGTTGTACTTGGTAGTTCTTGGGTCGTTTCAAGTTTACAGTCAAAGGGTAGACTTTTCAATCACTTCCGCCGTGCAGCCAATTCCGGGGAATTCCAAGTCGTTTTGGGTTGATCGCAGTTCATTTCAACTTTTCAGTCATGGAAGTAGCGTTTTGTGTCAATTCCTATGTGCAGCCCATTTCAGCGTTTTCCCAGTCGTTTTGGGTGGTTTTATGGACGTTTCTACGTATCAGTTACCAGGGTAGCGTGTTCAGTCACTATGGACATGCAGTCAGTAATGGGGACTTCCGAATTGTTTTTTTGGTTCGGAGGTCGTTTCAACCATTCAGTCACCGGGTAGAGTTTTTAGTCGGTTCCGATGAGTAGCATGTTCTGCGGACTTCATTGTCGTTTTCAGTGGTTCGCGAGTCGTTTTAAATTGTTGAACACCAGGGCAGCGTTTTCAGTCATATCCGACGTGCAGCTTATTCTGGGGATTTCCCAGTAGTTTTGGGAGGTTTGCTGGTCGTTTTAAAGTTACAGTCAAAGTTTAGACTTTTGAATCACTTCCGACATGTAGTCAGTTCCGGGGACTCCATATTTGTTTCGTGTGGATCGCAGTTCGTTTCTACATTTCACTGTTTAGGGGTAGCGTTTTTAGTCACTTTTAAATAGCCGCTGTGCCGGGGATTCACCAGTCGCTTTTGGTGGATAGCAGTTAGTTTCAACTTTTTAAGTCTCTGAGTCACAACCGACATGAAATACGTTTCAGAGACATTCGTTTGTTGTCGTTGGCGGGTCGAATAATTTTGTAAGTCACCAGCGCACCGATTTTAGTCACTTTACGAGCAACCCTTCCGGTGACTTCTAAGATGTTTCTGGTGGTTCCCGGTTCGTTTCAACTTTTCAGTCAACAATGCAGCGTTTTCAGTCACTTCTGACATGCCACCCATTCCTGTGACTACCCAGTTATTTAGGATTGTGCACGGGTTGTTTCAACTTTTCAGTCACCCGCGTAGCGTTTTCAATCACTTCCGACGTGCAACCCACTCCGTGGACTTCCCAGTTGCTTTGACTGGTTCGCTGATCGTTTCAAATCTACAGTCACCTGTGTAGCATTTTCACTTATTTCCGATGTGCAGCTCATTTCGAAAAATTACCAGTAGTTTCGTGTGGTTTCCAGGTCGTTTCAACTCTTCAGTCACTCGGGCATTGTTTTCAGTCACTCCCAAAGTGCAACTGATTCCTTGGTCTTCCCAGAGTCATTGACAGGTTCGCGGGTCTATTTAAATTTACCGGTGAAGTTTGCAGTCACTTCCGACGTGCAGTTCATTCTGGGTACTTCCAAGTCTTTTTTTGTAAATCACATATTCTTTCAACTCTTCAGTCAGCGGGGCAGCGTTTTCAGTCATAACCGATGTTCATCTTATTCCGGGTACTTCCTAGTCGTTTTTGCTGTTTCGCCTGTCGTTTCTACTTACAGTCACCGGGGCAGCGTTTTCAGGAACTACCAACGTGCAGCTAATCCAAGGTCTTCACAGTCGTTTTGGGTTATTCGCAGATCGTTTCTACCGAGGCAGCGTTTTCAAACACTCCCTACGTGCAGTCTACTCTGTGGACTTCCCAGTCACTTAGGGTGGGACTCAGTTCATTTCAACTTTTCATTCACCAGGAAAGCGTTTTCAGGTACTTCCAATGTGCAGCCTATTCTGGGAACATGCCTGTCGCTTTTGATGGATCCCAATTCTTTTCAACTTTTCTGTCAGTCGGGCAGTGTTTTCAGTCACTTCTTATGTGCAGCCTATTCCAAAAACTTCCTAGTCGTTTTGGGTCTTTTCCAGGTCGTTTTACCCTTTCAGTATCCGGGGCGTTTTCCGTTATAACCCACGCGCAGTATGTTTCTGGTACTTTATAGTCGTTTAGTAAGGTTTGCGAAGCGTGTAACCTTTTCAGTCACCAAGAAGCGTTTTCAGTCATTTACGACATGCAACCTATTACTGAGATTTTACAGTCGTTTCGTGTGGTTCGCGTGTCATTTAAACTTCTTAGTCACCAGGGCAGCGTTTTTAATGACTTGTGACGTGCAACCCGTTTTGTGAACTTCACTGTCGTTTCAGGTGATTTTGAGTCGTTTCAACATTTCAATCACCGGGTAGACTTTTCATTTACCTCCGACGTGCAGCTCATTCACTGGACTTACCTGTCCTGTGGAGTGGTTCGCAGGTCATTTCATCTTTTCAGTCACCGGGGCACGTTTTCATTCATATCGGACGTGCAGTTTATTCCGAGGAATTACCAGTCGTTTTGGCTGGTTAGACTGTCCTTTCAACTTTTCATTCACCGAGGCTGGGTATTCAGTAAATATTGACAGGCAACCCATTCCGGGGACTTCTTAGTCGTTTTGGGTGTTTCCTGGGTCTTTTCAACTTTTCAGTTACAGGGGCAGCGTTTTCAGATACTTCCGATGTGCAGCTCATATTGGAGAGTCCCAGTCTTTTCGGTTTGTACCCGGGTTAGGGTTAGTGTTAGGGTTAGGGTTAGGGTTCGGGTTCGGGTTCAAGTTAAAGTTAGGGTTAGGGCTAGAGTTAGAGTGGTGCGCATGTGCAGAGTGGTTAGAATTAGGGTTAGGGTTAGGGTTAGGGTTATTGTTAGGTTTAGGGTTTAGGGTTTAGGGTTCTTTATGGTTTAGGGTTTAGTGTTTAGGGTTTAAGGTTTAGGGTTTAGGATTGTTTAAGATTTAGGGTGGTTTAGGTTTAGGGTTTAGGGTTTAGAATTTAGGATTTTTTAAGGTTTAGGGTTGTTTAGGGTTTAGGGTTTAAAGTTGTTTAGGGTTGTTTAGGGTTTAGTGTTTAAGGTTTAGGGTTTAGGGTTGTTTTGGGTTTAGTGTTTAGTGTTGTTTAGGGTATAGTGATTAGGGTTGTTTAGGGTTGTTTAGAGTTTAGTGTTTAGGGTTATTCAGGGTTTAGGATTTAGGGTTGTTCAGGGTTTAGGATTTATGGTCGTTCAGGGTTTAGTATTTAGGGTTTAAGGTTAAGGAGTTAGGGTTAGGGTTAGGGTTAGGGTTAGGGTTAGGGTTAGGGTTAGCATTAGGGTTAGAGTTAGGGTTATGGAGTTATGTTAGGCTTAGGGTTAGGGTTAGGGCTAGGTTTAGGTTTAGGGTTAGGGTTATGGTTATTGTTAGAATTATGGTTTAGGATTTAGAGTTTAGGGTTTAAGGTTTAGGGTTTAGGATTGTTTAAGTTTTAGGGTGGTTTAGGTTTAGGGTATAGCGTTTAAGATTGTTTAATGTTTAGGGTTGTTAAGTGTTTAGCGTTTAGAGTTGTTTAGAGTTTTTTAGGGTTGTTTAGGATTTAGTGTTTAGGGTTGTTAAGGGTTTATGATATAGGATTTTTTAAGATTTAGGGTGTACGGTTGTATAGTGTTTTAGGGTTTAGGGTTATGGTTGTTTATGGTTTAGGATTGTTTAGGGTATAGTGTTAATGGTTTAGGGGTTTTTAGCGTTTAGTGTTTAGAGTTTAGTGTTTAGGGTGCTTTTGGATTAGTGTTCAGGGTTTTTCAGGTTTTAGGGTTTAGGGTTGTTCAGGGTTTAGAATTTAGGGTGGTAGGGTAAGTGTTAGGATTAGGGTTTAGGTTTATGCTGAGGGTTAGGGTTAGGGTTAGGGTTAAGGTTAGGGTTAGTGTTAGGGTAAGGTTAGGGTTAGGGTTAGGGTTAGGGTTAGGGTTGAGGTTAGCGTTAAGATTAGGGTTAGAGTTAGGGTTAGATTTAGGGTTATGGGGTTATGGGGTTATGTTAGGCTTAAGGTTAGGGTTAGGGTTAGGGGGTTAAGGTTAGGGTTAGGGTTAGGGTTAGGATTAGGTTTAGGGTTATGGTTAGGGTTAGGGTTAGGGTTAGGGTTAGGGTTAGGGTTAGGGTTAGGGTCAGGCTTAGGGTTAGGATTACGGTTAGGGTTAGGGTTAGAGTTAGGGTTAGGGTTAGGGTTAGGGTTAGGGTTAGTGTTAAGTTTAGGGTTTAGGGTATAGTGTTAGGATTAGGGTTAGGGTTAGGGTTAGGGTTAGGGTTAGGGTTAGGGTTATGGTTAGTGTTATGGTTATTGTTAAGTTTAAGGTTTAGGGTTTAGGGTTTAGGGCTTAAGGTTTTGGGTTTAGGATTGTTTAAATTTCATCGTGGTTTTGGTTTAGGGTTTAGTGTTTAGGGTTTTGAAGTGAGAGAAGCGTAAGAGACAGGGGAGAAGCAAGAGAGAGGAGAGAGAAAAAGAGATAGAGGAGAGAGAGAATAAAGAGGAGACAAAAAAAGAGAGAGGAGTGAAAGTTAAAGAGAGAGAGGAGAAAGAGAGGAGAGAAGACAGAGGAGAGAGGAGAGAGGAGAAACAGAAAGAGTGAGAGAAGTGAGAGGAGAAAGACACAACAAAGAGACAATAAGGAGCGAGGAAAGTGAGAGATAGGAGAAAGGCGAGAAAGAGAAAGAGAAAGAGGACAGAGAGGAGGGAGAGAATAATAGATAATAGAGAGAAAGAGAGAGGAGAGAGAAAGAGAAAAAAATGAGAGAAAGAGGAGAGGAGAGAGGAGAGAGAGGAACGAATTAGAGAGAGTAGAAAGAGAGTCGAGAGAGAGAGGGGAGAGACAGAAAGATAGAGGGGAAGAAGAGAGTTAAGAGAGATAAAGGAGATAAATAGAGAGGAGAAAGAAAGAGAAAGAGAAAAACAGAGAAAGAGAGGATAAAGAGAAGAAAGAGGAGAGTGAAAAATTGAGATGACAGAAAGGAAAAGGAGTCGAGAGAGGAAACAGATGGAGAGAAAGAGGAGAGAAAGGAGATAAAGGTAAAGAGAAAGAACGGAGAGATGAAGAGAAAAAGAGAGAAGAGGTAGGAGAGAGAAAGAAACAGAAAAAAGGGAAAGTAGTAGTTTCAACTTTTCAGTCACTGGGGTAGTGTCTTCAGTCAATAACAAAGTACAGCAGGTTTCAGGTACTTCCTAGTTGTTTTGGGTGATTCGCGTGTAGTTTCAACTTTCAGTCACCGGTTCAGCATTTTTAGTCACGACGTGCAGTATGTGTCGGGGACTTTCCACTCGTTATGTGTGGTTCACGAGACCTATCAACTTTTCAGTCACCGGGACAGCGTTTTCTATCACAAAGGACATGAAGCCGATTCCAGGGCGTACCCAGTCGTTTTTGGTAGATTGCGGGTTGTTTCACCTTTTCAGTCTTTGAAAGTTTTTTCAATCACTTTCTATGAGCAGCCCATTTCGAGAACTTCCCGTTCGTTTTGGGTGGTTGGCGGGTCGCTTCAACTTTTTAGTCACCAGTACAGCATTTTCTGTCAACTCCGACGTGCAGCCCGTTCAGAAGACTTACCAGTCGTTTTGGGAGCTTCACGGGTCGTTTGACCTTTTGAGTCACCGGGATATGTTTTCAGTCACTTTCGACTTACAGTTTTTTCTCAGGACTTCCCAGTCGTTTTCCATGATTTGCGGGTCATTTCAACTTTTCAATCACCGAAGAAAAGTTTTCAGTCAATTCCAACGTGCAACCCGTTCCGTGGTCTTCCCACTCGTTTTGAGTTGTGTGCGGGTCGTTTCAACTTTTCTGCCAAAGGGGCAGCGATTCAGTCACTTCAGACATGCAACTCGTTCCGTAGTCTTCCAACTCGTTTTGAGCTGTGTGCGGGTCTTTTTAACTTTTCTGTCAAATGAGCAACGTTTCAGTCATGTCAGACATGCAGCCCATCCGGTGACTTCCCATTCGTTTTGGGTGGTTCTAGAAACGTTTAAACTTTACAGTCACCGGGTAGAATTTTCAGTCATTTCGGACGTTCATCCCATTCCGGATACTTCCCAGTCGTTTTGGTGAATCACATGTCGTTTCAACTTCTTAGTCACCGGGGAAACTTTCTCAGTACCTTCCAACGTTCATCCCATACCGGTGACTTCCCAGTCAAGATGGGCGATTGGCGTTTCATTACAAGTTTTCAGTCATTGGGGCACTATTCTCAGTCAATTCCTATGAGCAGCCCGTTTCGATGACTTCTGAGCTCTTTTTTGCGTGGTTCGCTCGAAATTGGAATATTTCATTCACCTGGACAGCGTTTTCAGTCAATTCCGACGTGCAGCTCGTTCCAGGAACTTCCCAGTTGTTTTGGGTAATTCTCAGGTCGTTTCAACTCTTCAGTCACCGCAAAATCATTTTCAGTTAATTCGGACGTGCAACCCATTCTGAGGACTTCCCAGTCTTTTTGTGAATTTTGTGGGTCGTTTGAACTTTTCAGTCACCCGGTAAGCGTTTTAGTCACTTCCAATGTGAAGCACATTCCAGAGACTTCACAGTCGTTTTCAGAGGTTCGCGAGTGTTTTCTATTTTCATTTACTTGGGGCAGCGTTTTCCGTAACTTCCTACGTGCAGCCCATTCGGTGACCTTCCCAGTCGTTTTTGGTGGTTTGTGAGTTGTTTCAACTTTACAGTAAGCGGGACTGCGGCACATTCCGGGTCTTCCAGTCGTTTAAGGAGGATCACGGTTCAAGTTTTCTGTCATCAGAGCAGCGTTCTCAATTAATTCCAACGTGCAGTTTAATCTCGGGACTTCCTAGTCATTTTGGGTGATTCGCGGGTCATTTCAACTTTAAGTCAATGGGCAGTGTCTTCTGTCAATTTCTAAGTGCATCCCGTTCTGATGACCTCTCAATCCTTTTGTGTGGTTCGCGTGTCGTTTCAATATTCAGTTACCGATGCAGCGTTGTCAGTCATGTCCGACGTGCAGACCGTTTCATGGACTTACCATTTGTTTTGTGTGGTTCTCGGTTTCATTCAACTTTTCAATGACAAGACACGCATTTTCAGTCACGTTATGCAGCACATTTCTGGGACTTCCCAGTCATTTCGGGTGGTTCACCCGTATCACCTTTAAAGTTTCTGGGGCAGTTCGTTTCTACATTTCACTGTTTAGGGGTAGCGTTTTTAGTCACTTTTAAATAGCCGCTGTCCCAGGGTTTCACCAGTCGCTTTTGGTGGATAGCAGTTAGTTTCAACTTTTTAAGTCTCTGAGGCAGTGTTTTTCGTCACAACCGACATGAAATACGTTTCAGAGACAGTCGTTTTGTGTGGTTGGCGGGTCGAATAATTTTGTAAGTCACCAGCGCACCGATTTTAGTCACTTTCTACGGGCACCCCTTCCAGTGACTTATAAGAAGTTTCGGGTGGTTCCCGGTTCGTTTCAACTTTTCAGTCAACAGTGCAGCGTTTTCAGTCACTTCTGACATGCCACCCATTCCTGTGACTACCCAGTCCTTTAGAATTGTGCACGGGTCGTTTCAACTTTTCAGTCACCCGCGTAGCATTTTGAATCACTTCCGACGTGCAACCCACTCCGTGGACTTCCCAGTTGCTTTGACTGGTTCGCTGATCGTTTCAAATTTACAGTCATCTGTGTAGCATTTTCACTTAATTTCCGATGTGCAGCTCATTTCGAAAAATTACCAGTAGTTTCGTGTGGTTTCCAGGTCGTTT
The DNA here is from genome assembly GCF_963924665.1 of Micromys minutus. NCBI lineage: Eukaryota > Metazoa > Chordata > Mammalia > Rodentia > Muridae > Micromys > Micromys minutus. The sequence continues at coordinate 11,659 of NW_027667597.1, forward strand.
CAACTCTTCAGTCACTCGGGCATTGTTTTCAGTCACTCCCAAAGTGCAACTGATTCCTTGGTCTTCCCAGAGACATTGACAGGTTCGCGGGTCTATTTAAATTTACCGGTGAAGTTTGCAGTCACTTCCGACGTGCAGTCCATTCTGGGTACTTCCAAGTCTTTTTTTGTAAATCACATATTCTTTCAACTCTTCAGTCATCGGGACAGCGTTTTCAGTCATAACCGATGTTCATCTTATTCCGGGTACTTCCTAGTCGTTTTTGCTGTTTCGCCTGTCGTTTCTACTTACAGTCACCGGGGCAGCGTTTTCAGGAACTACCAAGGAACGTCCAAGGTCTTCACAGTCGTTTTGGGTTATTCGCAGATCGTTTCTACCGAGGCAGCGTTTTCAAACACTCCCTACGTGCAGTCTACTCTGTGCACTTCCCAGTCACTTAGGGTGGGACTCAGTTCATTTCAACTTTTCATTCACCAGGAAAGCGTTTTCAGGTACTTCCAATGTGCAGCCTATTCTGGGAACATGCCTGTCGCTTTTGATAGATCCCAGTTCTTTTCAACTTTTCTGTCAGTCGGGCAGTGTTTTCAGTCACTTCTTATGTGCAGCCTATTCCAAAAACTTCCTAGTCGTTTTGGGTCTTTTCCAGGTCGTTTTACCCTTTCAGTATCCGGGGCGTTTTCCGTTATAACCCACGCGCAGTATGTTTCTGGTACTTTATAGTTGTTTAGTAAGGTTTGCGAAGCGTGTAACCTTTTCAGTCACCAAGGAAGCGTTTTCAGTCATTTACGACATGCAACCTATTACTGAGCACATTCCGTGGACTTACCTGTCCTGTGGAGTGT